>NW_028259160.1:602291-903437 GCF_977971745.1 Zootermopsis nevadensis
GTCCAGTATTAGCCAATTATGGCGGGATAAAGCTAATTCCAATTTATAGCATTCAAAGCGAGGGTTGGATCGAAACATAGCAGAAGCTTTGGACCAGACAACGGTAGTGACATTTCTCTGCGTTACGTGCTAACATAATGCAGTGCGCGTAGACCAATTACAACTTCAAATTCTTCGCTTGCTTCCCTCAGAGTTATATACGATATATCTCGCTCAGATAAACATTCATCTGCTTCCATCTAGGCTATGTGGCCTGTGTATTATTAATTAATTCAAAGAAATATGTGCTCTTAATTAATATAAATCGAAGATTTCCGTCTTCTGGGTTGTTGCGCTGTGTAGTCTGGTCGATGTTAACCAACGTTTCAGAGGTCCTACTGCCTCCGTCATCAGAGTATGAAGATTTCCGTCTTTGGGTTGTTGCGCTGTGTAGTCTGGTCGATGTTAACCAACGTTTCAGAGGTCATGCTGCCTCCGTCATCAGGGCGATGAATCCATCAGGCTACTCCATCCACGGTCCAGCTCCTATAAACCTAGCCCCCCTCCATCCAATTGGCATATTCATCGCCCTGATGACGGAGGCAGTATGACCCCAGAAACGTTGGTAAACATCGACCAGACTACACAGCGCAACAACCCAGAAGACAGAAATCTTCATACTCATCGCCCTGATGATGGAGGCAGTATGACCCCAGAAACGTTGGTAAACATCGACCAGACTATACAGCGCAACAACCCAGAAGACGGAAATCTTCATACTCACCGCTGTGAGAACCTCAAGTCTTACAATATAAATCTATTTTAAAATATTTAAAACCTTTTGCTTCCGTGTAAAAAAATACAGAAGAAACTGTACTAAATTTTATTTAAAACTATCGATGTGAAAATAGTTAAAGTTTCACTTAGAAGTTTGCGGAATAAACATGGTGTATACCATAAACGGTGAAATTTCAATGGCAGATATTCGAACGTATTTAATTTATATATGCATACAAACTTTAATTAAACTCTATCAACTCCAAAACAATCTAAATAACATGGCCGCTTAACTGTGTTCACAGTCTTAAGCGAATTTAAACTTAACTTTTATAAGATGTCCATTTGATTATACATGCAAAGTGAAAAGTGTTAATAACTAATGAGATACGTAATCTACATAATAAGGTGTTTCAAACTAGTAATCAACTAACTTCATGAACAGAGCCAATCAGAAGTTAATACTACATTCAATCAGTCCAGAAATTACCCGTAACTTATGGAACTGAAAGTTTATTACCATGTTTACAAGAGCCCACCACTTACCTGTATCCTGCGCCGGATGAATCCAAGTCAAACATTCTTCCTAATATCGGTATTAACAATTCATAATTATTATTATAAATTATAATTATTTTAGATTAATTAAATCCTCCGAGCTAACACGGTTAACATGAACTCTCCGCATCTGAGGTTCACTGTCCATTTGTGTGTGGGACTGTTACATTTGCTTCGTAGCATAAAAATGAAAAAGAATTATAAGTTTAAGCTTAAACGGACAGGTAAAGAAGGCTTAATTAAACTAGAAATTTATCTTGTTTGCTGTATTATTAAAATGTACAAAATGTGTCATACAGAACCTTTGTGCATTAAAGCTGAAATCATCCTGCTTTACGTCATAACAGGCTTTTGAGGTAACACTTGCTTTATATTAACATAATCTTTTGAGAACGTAACGATAAAACGATTATAATGACTTGTTTATTAAACATAGTTAGATTTTGACAAACAACTGAAATAAAACATTGCTGTCTTCAATGCGTAACTTTCTTTATAGATAATATATGACGGAGATGTTCAATGAGTTACTTTAGGAGGTAATGTTATCACATGCGTAAAATTACTGGTTTAGGCCGGTGGTCATTTAATAGCATACAACGTAGAAGTTACCATCCAGACTAAGTATCAGTGGCCCGATCTGATGTTCTGTAAAAAAAAGTGTCAGAATTCGAATCAGTGATTCAGCTGTTATCGTTGTAAGACAAACAGCTGGAAGTGTGACGTAGCACAGTGGTCGTGACGTAAGTGCAGGCTAATACCAGTATTCTGTGAGATAATTGACCAGCTCCTCTCCCATCCGGATTTTACTCCATAAAGTTTGTTCCTCGCTAAGACCCCAGCCTCACTCGAGCGCACTCGGCAAGGAGGTTGTGTTGGAACGGGCTCCTCTGGCAAGTGAGTCCCTTTCCAACATTACGATTACTGCTAAGATAAGGTTACATTTATTTTTCATGTTATTTAGTATTCTCACAGAAGGATTTTAATTTCTCACTGCGATGAGTAAGGATAAAGCTGTCATCTGGGTTGTAGAGCCTTGTAATTTGTCTGACATGTACCTACATTTTCGATAAGCTTACTCGTTCTACCATCAGGGCTATGATGGAGACCCTGATGATGGCTGTAGCAAGTATCTCCGAAACGCTGATAAAATTCTATCAGACTACACGACGTTACAACCCAGAAGAGAGCTTACTTTTCTTTATGTTTCTTTCCTTCTGTTTCTTCCTTTTCTTAGTTACGTCCTGTTTCTTATTTTATATTTTCGTTCTAAGTCGTTCCAAATTTTCATTCCCTCTCCAATCAAAAATATCTGAGCAGTTCACACGTTTCTTAAACTGTGTGAGAAATAGTGTTCAAAATAGGAATATCAAAGTGTCTGACTTCTTAGTTCTTAAATCATCGTCAAAGCGATGAGTACTTTTCGCCCTGATAATGGAGGCAGCAAGTACTCCTGGAATGTCCACACGTCGCCATATTCATACTCGCTGTCGTAAGAAAAGTAAAACTCTCTTTGCAATAATACATGTAGCCTATTCAGCGTTTACTTTGACTTCTTGTACAGAAAATTCTTTCAACTGCAGACAGAAACACATTTCTAAGACACTTATTCAATTAAATAGCTTGGACCCTTAAAATTTAGTGACTCTAATTTAAATCTTATATTCAACCTTACCACACGTTCCAAACAAATATCAGCATAGTTTAACGTATCGATCAACTTTGCGACCGAAACGTCTGTTGTCTTCTAGACCCTGTGATGTTAAAAGCATAGAAGAGCGATTCTGTTGGCATTCTAAAATTCTCGTTTGCCACTGTGCGTGAGCTTAATAGAAACAGACAAAATGAATAATCATACAAAGGAGGTATATTTGATTCTGTTTTCTAGCGATACGAAGGCCGTAATTGCTGGTTGCAGTCCCCCGCCTGCGGCATTTCCCTTGCGAATATTAGCCGGGGTGCCCTGATACGCCACCCAAACTTTGTTGAGTAACTTGTTAAGCTTAATTAACCCCCTCTCTTAATTAACAAAACACTGACGTGGAGGGCAGCACTGCGGGAGACAATGCCAAAAATGAGACAGACAAATCGAAACAGGGCGTTCCCACATGGAGGGGCAGAGACCCCCAGGGGTGACGAACGTCACGTGATTGTTTCTCGGGCAAATAGTGAGAAGTGCTCGACTTATTTCACGACGATTATGAAATACATTTATTTTTCGTAGAATCTGATGAAGGGGATGTGGAAGGAGACGTTGGTGTCTTCCATCTTTCAGACGCTCAGTAACCCTAAAACGTTAGTGAGTGTTCAGTGCGACATAGATCGGAGATGTTCATATGCTTATAGAAGTTAACAAAATATTTCTGAGTTAAATATTATATTAAACTCCTTCGCTCAATGACACGCAACCCGCAGCGCGCGTGTGTTCTCTAAACGGTCCGCCAGAATCAAATGGTACGAGACTTATAACGCACGTTTCTACATATAATTTACTCCCCCCCTCACGTCGATGCCGCTAAATTATGTACCAAATTTCTAGATTATAGCTTCAGCATTTTGTAATAATCAATTCAAAAATTTTAGTCGTTTCTGCAATTAATTATCACCTTGACGTCTTCACTCTCACTTTATCCTTACCAGAAGGACGAGCGGGCATTGCCTGGGAACCTTATAAATATAAGATGCTCTTTCTGCCCCCCCCCCATCCCCCTCCAATTCTCTCTCTGCCCCTACTCTTCTGCTATCCTTATATATTCACGCTTCCAGTGCTGCTGAGTTACAATGTCGACACTACACAGAAAGCGTACGAATTCACAGTACACATTAATTCAGACGCTGTAGATGGATATCTGAAAGTTTATATGATATTCACTGGTTGTTGATGAAGGTTTTGGTTTCAAATCTCGGCCCGGAGACTGCCAATCTTTAGTGAAATTTTCTCACAGTCTCTCCAGGTAAATTCCTGGCTATTTCTTTAAGGTAGTCTATGACGTATTCAATCTATAGTCTTTTCAAGTCTTTATAATTCTATCACTTGATGTTATATAATAATATTAATTGCAAATGTAGTTAAATCAACCACAAGCAAATAAAATTTGCCTTCCTGGCATCTGTCTGATTTCCAGTATCGAGTAATTTATTTCTAGGCTACGAAATGTATGATGTAAGTAAATGCAAAGATAATATTAAAATGAATATCGAAGACTAAGGATGTGATTTTTCCGTCAAGACTCACTTTACTCAAAAGATGGTTGAACTATAGTGTCCTTACCCCGGAGTTACCTAAAGGTACCGATTTCTGTGGCCGAACGTCTCCTAAAGACGAGGCTTTGTAAGCCTGGGTACCCACTTCGGATCCTCAGTGTTAGCTGAACAACGTAAACTAACGTTTTAAGCTCACGTTTAACTACAAGTAGGAGTTAAAGTTATTCAATTGTAACTCGATAAGGTCTAACGAAGGTGGCCATTATTAGATTTTCATTGCAGATTGTGTCTAAGGAAAGAGTAATGACTGTAGATTTGCATGGGATGTTTAGGGGGCCCTTAATTGCAAATCGCTGTAACAAGGGACTCCCCCCCTCTGCCAGACTCCACTGGCGGCTCGACCTTGTGACGTAACAAACAGCAGTCGTAAGTGACAATGTAAAAACTTTTAGAACTGACGACAAAGAAAACTACTACCCTTAAAGTATGACTATTAGAGCGTATAACATGACATTATATCAAATGAAGAGATAGAATCAGACGTAACTTTTGCCATTCGTAAAGGTTAAATGTCGAATTCAAGCAAATAGGACTGAATTGTTTCCCCGTGCCCACATTTTTATTAAACTGGAGATGTTGTTCTTTTGGGCTGTGACGTCATGTGAATTCGTAGGTAGAACTAACGTTTCGAAAAAACGTACTGTCTCCATCTTCAGCCCAGAAAAACGTCTTTACCACCGTGAGTACCTGAAATCTAACATTACCTCACTGATTTTGTGTGTGGGACTCCGTTTCTCGCCCTAACGAAGTACACATATTGAAGGTATGTTAAAACAAAGTTCTGGTAGAACATGCAGACCTTAGGTGGTATAAAAATTACGCTATTGGAGCTTCATATATGTATCCGTAATTGAAAGAAGAGACTCGTGACACGAATAATGTGTGGTAAAATAAAAACAACTAACTAGTTTTTGATCTGATGTCCTCAGGGTAAGAGATAATTTATCAGCCTTAGTATATGCGAGGAGATAATATTAAAATGCTTATAATAAAATGTAGAAGAATAGACTAGGAAACAACTTGCGAAGAAAGAGTCAGCTGTTAGAATTTTGTTAGATGGTAATGAACATTTTGTTCTGATACACGTGAAATTTTTCTCGACTGAGTGATTTACTGTCAGCTATGCAAGGAAGGAAAACGATCCAAACTAATACTGGTGGTCTGTAGCCAGTGCGCCACTGCCTTCAAAAGACGCGTTTTTTTTGATATCGTTAATTAAGAGTCGAGAAGCTAATGAAGCACCCAGTCGATATAATCCGCGCAGGGCTCGCCCTTACGGTGCAGAATACCATAAGAAGGAACGTTTTGCAGAATAATCTAATTTTATAGTGCACTGTGAAGATGTTTGCATTTGAAGTGAATATTATTTTTAGGGAATTTCGTGGTTTTTTTATTAGTCGCAATATTCCATTGTTTGATATTTAACATGAGTCACCTCGATGCAATTTTCAGTCTTGAAACCTGTTTGTATTTTTAGTTTTTATCTTCCCTCGCTGTTTGCACATCTGTGTTTGTTGCTCGTGGTTATTGTACTGAAATAATCATAAGTACTGTATGTGTAATCCTTTTATTCTAAGCTCTAATTGTTTTTTACTTACTGCATTTATCAAAGGTCTGCATAGATTTTCGAGTTGTAATAAGCATATTGATATACATGTGATAATTAATTCTCTGTTATGAAGATTCTGTTATCTGCAGCAAATACGGAATGTTTAAAGTTTAAATGCGTCATGTTTGTGTTTTATAATTAAAATATATAATATAATTCAGGTCTATACACAAACTTTATTTACAGATGTTAAAATTTACAAATTACAAATTTACAAATATACAACAATATTCCAAACTTATTTACATATAAATAAATAACTCATATGTTAATTAATTTATTCACAGAATAATGAAAAACAAACATAAGATACATAAAATAAAATAAGAAGATCAACAGAGCACATACTATAATAATTTACAAAACAGATAAATAAATGAAAAACTTGCATTGTAATATAAAGTAGTTTTAAAGGAAAAACCTGAAGATGATGCTACGCATCGAAACATGTAGTAAAATGAAGGCGCAGTATTGTAACATCGTAGTAACGATGAATAGCGCAAATTTTAAATTTTAAATTTTAACATCTGTAAATAAAGTTTGTGTATAGACCTGAATTATATTATATATTTTAAATACGGAATGGTTAACAAATTAGCAGTGATTGCTATTTAAAATCACTTTATAAATCGTATTGAATTTATTGCTGTAGTTCGCATTGAATAATCATCAGCTACTTACAGATTTACAGACTGTAGAGAATATATCCAATTAAGATTTTATCTAAAACTATGGGACAAATGTTATAAATATAAAAAATCTTTGAGGAATAAAGTTTGCTAAATTTACGACATAAACTTATAATTTATAATAATTAATTTAATGAATAATTTTTGGATTAAACAGGCCTTTAAAGAATTCCGGTAATACACATGGCCTCTAATGAAAAAAACAATTTTCTCACAAGTTCAATGAAAGATCTCTTTTAGTTCCCAAGACCATGTTCACAAATAGGCCGTCTTTAAAGGAATCAAAGTCTGAAAGGTAAATAGGCCTAATGTGTTCTCTTGGAAGCACATATATCTACCAATGAACTTCAAAGGTGTAAAATGATTAATAAACAATAACCTAAGTACTTGGTTAAGCTGCGTCGAATGAGTCATTTAATTCAACGCAATCATTTGGTATTGTCACTTATTCAGAATTAATTCTGCTAATAAATCCGTCAGCTGATGCTGTTGTTTCCACACCAATTTTGTACCTTTGTTATTATATTAAATGACAGTTACCTGTAAATTATAATTCTGTTAACGTATTGCACTCAAATTAATTATTAATAAAGCAAAGACACACGTGTTTATGACATCTATGGAAATTCTGTATTCTTTTATTTTCCTACTATTGGCTGTTATCCGGTAAATATACAGAAGATTCTATAACAGGCCATTTTGACACAAGTCTTCATTGTCTTCCTCTGTCTGCAAGCAAATACTGTGATGGTTCCAAAGTTCCAAGTTACTAGTGCGTGATTTGAGATTTTCACGGCGGTAAGTCTGAAGATTTCAGTCTTCTGGGTTGTTGCGCTGTGTAGTCTGTAAGATGTCCACCAACGTTTCTGAGGTCATACTGCCTCCGTCATCAGGGTGATTCATCGCTAATATTGCGATTAAGATTGTCGTTAAAATTGTGTTGAGGAGTGTTTTGTATTATCCACATCTTATTGCAGCTAAGTGTGTACAAATATCCCGTTTTCTTTCAGTTATATTTCGCAATTTTAATCATTTGACTTATAATATTTAAATTCGCCGTCGTTAAAATTCACCTACACAATAAAACTAGAAACTCCATTTTAAGAATCATGAATAGTAGGCCTATATTTATTCCAGACACTCTACAGTTGATTTATATTTTTATGAAGTTGTACGTAATTTCGGTCCATGAGAATCTATGGCAGAAATCTTGCAGACATTTCTGTCTCTTGAATTTTGCATATGCGTAATTACTATGGGCTTCATGGTGATTTCTGCAGTTAACAGTATCAATCATTATGACGTCAAACAAAGTAGAGGCGTTCATGTGGACACAAAACTTTAACTTTAAACTTAACGTGTACACAAATCAGAGAGCATGCCTGATATTGCTGGTCCGAACTGGCGTAAAGAGGGCAGTCAGATCTGGTTCAGAACCCAGTAACCAAAATTCGGCACAAAATTTGCAATACCGTTCATTTGACCTTACAGCCATAATACAATGGAGCCTAGAGTCTATGTGGAGTGTGACATCTGTTTCAGCTGTGAATACTAGCGTCCATATATAATATCCTAGATTAGTGAAGCACTTACCGGGTAGGACGTCCAAATTAAGATGGGAATATAATATTAAAATGGTTGTTGAGAATAAAGTACGTGATATTGTCGACTGAAGATTTCAGGATATAGTCCATCTGATAGCTGATAATAAATCTTAAGTTTCTATAAAAGCGGGAATGATTCGATCAGCTGAGTGACTATTCGATTCTCAAGAAGACTTCGCTGTGGAGATGGCTAATTGGCCTTCTGTTTAATCTTAGCTACAAAACGCTGCCGCGGGAGACGTAGACTTTGAAGACAGCGTCTGGATGACATGAATGAAGACTATAACGAAAAGTAATCCTGTATCTTGTCGTACAACCAGAGGAAGTCGAGATGGTCTTCGTCGAAGAAGACCACAATTCAATTTACAGAAAGAAAGTGAGTGTAATTTGGCCCGGAACTTGATAGGACAGAAAGAGAAATGTAGAAGTGAAAGTTTAGAAATAAATGTAACGGAAGAGGACAAAATATATGTAAATATGAAACAAGAAGGCGGATATCGTAACAACCGCACGGTCTGAGAACGTGGACGCTACAGGTTCGCTCGAATGCTGCTGTCGCGTCTTAGAATTCCACTGGCGTTGTTTGGGCTGCGATATCTTCTAATGTAGTGACGTTGCGGTTGGTCGATTATGATTCCAAGGAGTCCTATTAAGTTACGAAGAATGTAAAAGATTCACAGTTGGAGGATATAAATCTTAATTGGAGCAGATCGGGAGATTTAGTCCGCAAAACCTTAAGTATGAAGATTTCTGTCTTCTGGGTTGATGCGCCGTGTAGTATGGTAGATGTTTACCAACGCGTACTGCCTCCGTGATCAGGGCGCCCTGATCACCGAGGCAGTATGACCTCTGAAACGTTGGTAAACATCGACCATACTACACAGCGCAACAACCCAGAAGACAGAAATCTTCATACTCATCGCTGTGAAAACCTCAAATCATACTTAAGTAACAAGTTAGGATAGTTGTAAATCCTAACTTCTAACTGACAAAGACATACGTCTATATGTAAATGTTCATAGAATATATTTCTTAAGATCAAAGTATCTGGGCCGGTATACCATTCTATGAAGTCTGGCTTTCAAGGAAATACGTAATCATGTTAAACAAACAAGTCGAGAGGTTTGCCTACCTGTCCTGAGCTTTGATCGCCCGCCTCATCATGATAACTTATGTCAAGTTTATGTTCATACTAATTAAATTAACAGCGAACTATACTTAAGCCGGATATATGTTTGTGTGTGTAATTAGAAACGACCACTTTGCCAGAAACCGGCCATCATTGGCGTCTGCCTTATTGAAACTTCACAACCACAACACCAGAATTCGCCACTAGTTCAGAGCTGCACAGTTACAGCTTGTAATTAAATGTAGTTTGTGAAAGTCTTGGTGTAGAATTTTCAATATACGTGGTCGCTGTACTTTTTATATTGAGAACAATGTACTTGGCGGAAATATTCGATATATATCGAACTGTGTCCCTAAATTGATTTCCTCGTTATAATCTATATCACTTTAGAAGCCCCAAATTACATCTCATCCTGAGCCAATCATATTGGCACAGATTATTTATTTTAGACTTGACTGCATTGCAATCAAATGTACATACTTTTCCAATATCTTGACACCGAAATACACTAACATCAGTTATAAACGTTGCTTTTTTCCTGTTCTGCAAATTCATTTTCAGTATAACATAGTTTTAATCAGAGAACCTCGACTTTGTTTTTGAAAAATTATTCAGTAAACTGTAGCCGATGTTTCTCTTAAAATGTTAATTTCAGTTGAAAAAATTCGTTGAAATAACATTATTATCTTAATTTGTCAATAAATCTTTAATTTGAAACTTCTATACCTATAGTCGTGATATTATGCTAACACATATGAAAGAATACTGGCTCTAAATTAAGTATCGCTTGTGTTGTATCCAGTTTAAATGTCGTGTATCAAATTTCGCCAAAATTAGTGGATACTTTGTACGGACAGAAAGTTGGACATAGTATGTGCCATAAGTTTTACCAAAGCACTAAAGCAAAAACTGTAAATAGTGTATCATATTTAAAACATCGAATCCGTCATGATTCTGAAACAAAAAATAAGTTACTAGCCCACAGAAAAAATAAATTGGACATTTTTTTTGGAAGGACGTCAAATAATAAATTCAAATATTCTAGAGAAATTCAAAGTAGAATAGTAGTAGTTATTTCACAGTACGGTAGTTTCATAAACAAACAAACAAACAAAGAGATCTAGAACTGCTGCATGTAAATATATATTGACATATGCTCACAGAAAACAAAGCAACGTTACGTCATATACGTAAAAATATATCGAGAAATCGACGTTCCTCAGTTTATAATTAATCCTTGGCTTTGAATCAGATATTGACGCGCTGACGCTGTGAGGTACCTGGCGTGGCTGGTAGCCTGAGAAGAATACATTATACTAATGAAAGCTTCAAAACAAATATCCAGTTTTATTCCGAATTTATTCATAACAAAAAGCAAATAAATTTATGTAAATTCGAAAATAAACGCGGATTCTTGTACACACAATAAACACAGGGAACATTTTCAGACTGCTTTCAGAAATTAATGGTAAAGCTGTTAGTGGTGTGATTGACAGCCTAGTGGATAAGTAGAGGTTAGAAGTTACAAGGGGTCCGGATTGGCCGCGCGGTCTGAGGCATGGACCGTGGGTTCGAATCCCACTCAAGCCATGGATGTTTGTCTGCGTTTTTCTGTGTTGTGCTGTCCTGTGTACAGGTAGAGGCCTTGCGACGGGCCGATCCCTCATCCAAGGAGTCCTACCGAATGTATACAGATCAAGCCAACGAAAAGTTGGGACCCGCAGTGCTCAGGCACTTGAAGAACGGGTCGTTCCCAGTATCCCAGTATCCAGAAGTCACAAGCCATCTGCACTCTGGAGGCAAGAAGTTCGCCCATTTGCAAACAAACAAACGCCTATAACGTTGCGCATTCCCTTGTTGCTTCTGTTTTGGTTTAGAAGATACTTAATGCAATAGTGGCATATTCGTATACAGTAGATGTTTATGTCTGTCTGAAACAGAAATAAAAGTTGGCCAATTAGGAAATTAGATTGCCACGCAGCCAACACAAACCATCCTATTGACAGGCTGTGAAGTACAATTCGTCGGAAAAAGTTCACGAAATGTCACGAGCTAAATTATGTGGTTTGCACTTCGGTTACTAAATGGAATTTTACCGTCACAGATATTAACGTCTTCTGTTGTAACAACTTTTAAACTAATTCACAGAGTTTTATGAAGCTTAATATATATCACAGAATATTCCATTTCGATGTAGTTAAGTCAATTAACAGCCCACATCGAAACGAAACAAAGACGAATACTAATGTAGAGGACGAAATGAATTAAATAAAAATTAATAATTTAAAAATTTGCGAGTTATTTGTTTTTTGGTTCAAAAAAAAAACCTTTTCGTCTGTCTAGGTTGCGACTAGTCGTATAACAGAGTGACTGTGGATGAATAATTGGTAAGATTGTGTGAGATCGACCGTGGCATATTTTAGTTTAAAGATGGCTGTCTTCTGGCTTGTTGCGCTGTGTAGTTTGGTAGAATTTTACAGACGTTTCTGAGGTCCTCGCTGCCTCCGTCATCAGGGCGCGGAGCCACATCTGGAACTCTCATACTTATTTGATTCCAAAAATGTGCGTTATTAGTGTTTATACGACCAAATGTAACTGTCAATATTTTGTATTCAAAAGAACAGAGCAGTGCTGTTTCTCGGAGAGCCGATTTTATGGGTCGAAACAGCGTGGTATCTTAAGGTAATCCTTGACACCGGGCTTACGTGATCGGTACACGTCAGCCAGGTGGGAAAGAAAGTAGCTCAACTTGGAAGACACTTGTCCCGACCAAGGGCTGAATGAAGTCACGCACGGTCAACCGATTGGCACTGATGTCCAGTACTCCAGCCAAGGCTGTCCCTAAAAAGTCGGCTACGTCGGTGCAACAAATGATCTACTTGTCTATTCTGACTGAAGTTTTCCGTGCTTGTCCTCAGTTGTAATGCAAATTCCATGGTATAATTTAAAAAGGGGGCACGACCCTGATCATGACAGCTATGAGTTGAAGTGATTTCTTTCACGTCGCATATAAACTAACTAACCAGATGGCTTACCGAACCCGAAGGTTCATCACCGAATTAACCAAAGCCCTCCACCGGACCCTGTCCTGGGCCAACAAAATTCAGTCTCCTTCAACTCCTATCTCCCATAGATCCCGCCTGAGATTATCCTCCCATCTACGTCTAGGTCTCCCCAGCGGTCTCTTCCCTTCAGGTTTCCCAACCAGTACCCGGTGCACACCTCTTGTCCCATCCATGTGCGCTACATTCCCCGCCCATCTCATTCTTCTCGACTTAATCACCCTGACAATACTGGGGGAGCAGTACAGATTTTTAAGCTCGTCATTGTGCAGTTTTCTCCATGCCCCATCGTCTTCTCTCCTAGGCCCAAATATCCTCCTCAACACCCTATTCTCAAACACCTGCAATCTGTGTTCCTCCCTCTGAGTGAGAGACCATATTTCACACACATACAAAACATTCGGCAAAATTATTGTTTTGTATACTTTAATTTTCAGGTTCTTAGAAATCAGACGGGAAGACAAAATATTTTGGACTGAGAAGTAGCAAGCATTTCCGGAATTTAGTCTCCTCCTAACTTCCTCGCGTATAACCAATGTATTTGCGACACAAATGTGCCAATGCAGATTACTCGCCATATGAACGTAACATGGAAATCGTGTGTACATAACTCAGTACGCATTTAATTGTATTATATTCCGTTAAACTCTAATTTTCTGTTACGCAATATTCCTTTATTTGAGGTACTTTTATACTATTTTCGGCTCGATATTAGTGGGGACAGAGTCAGGTTCCGCTGAAGACAATTTTCTGTTACCAGGTTTTCGTTCTATACAAGTTTAGTGTGATACTAACTAGATTTTACTGACCACTCGCTGTGAAACACTGGTCTGGTGTTACATAACCTCATTAGTTATTATAGTGTCATATAGTAATCCTAAGTCCAGGCTAAGGTTGTCAGGACTTACTACACATCCTATGCTGTGAAGGCTTCTGTGTTCTGATTTATCTGAAACCGTCAAGCGGACAAAATCGAGGTATTAAGTCTAATAATGTTTAAAGGCCAAAGCCTTCCGCTCCTGTGTGTTTGGAGCGACCACAGCCCTCTGCCGGCAGATTGCGGAATAAGTAATATGTATGTGATCCCTCGTTATCTAAATCCCGCAGTAAATCTGGATTGCTGGAGCTCTTATCGCAAGTCAACTGAAGGCAGCGCCGCGCTGGACTGTGTATGAATGAAGAATTAGGAGACCTTGCAGACAAATGAAATGTTTATTTTACTTCTCAACTTCATTTCGTTTAATTCAAAAGCTCGCATGCGGCACACCACAGAACGCAGTTAAAATATTATTGTTTTGATGGCGATATTGATAAGCGGGTATTCATCCGCTCTACATTATGGTTATTGAGTTAATTCAATGGAAAAACGGTCTCTTATCCCTTATTTTATTTTGTAGATAATTTGTTCTTTTTCACAAAAAATTATCTGTGTATCATATTTATTCAAACATATCTTTAATATTTTCCTATAATTTCACCTAAAAACTTTATATTCGATTATGATAATTTGTCAAGTATTATAAACGTTACTGCTTAAACGTTTGCAGACATATTACGCAGTAAATTATTTGAGAATATGTGAAGAAAATAAGTGTTATTTATAGTGAGGCGTGCACTACAACTACGGCCTTATTAATTAATAGAATAATGCGTTAAAATAGGCATGTGACGTTATGAAGCGTGGTAAACGAGCAACGAATTTCTCATATCTAGCAGGAAAGAGAATGCGACAATTTGATTAGTGATTTGTGCCGTTATTCCACTTATCTGATTTTTTTTTCTTCTAAAAATTTCTCACGTGCACGCACACACCCACAAGTGCATCATCTGTCTTTGCTTGCATAGAGAATAAAGATGTGTTTTTAACAAAAATATTAAACAAAAAAATATTAATTCCTAATTAAAACCCCAAATGAACCAGAAACCCCAAATGACCAGCCTTCACTAAACATGACACATTGAGACTTCTGTGCTTTCTATTATAAAAATCGGCTTTAAATATATATTTAAAAGACAATAGAAAAAAATCATACCACGTACTTGAAGTAGCCGCTGATCGTAAGGTCATTTTATAGTCTTTAAACCTTGAGTGGAGACAATGACAATTTAAGAGAAATCATTATCGTATATAAGCAGCCATCGTACGGCCACAAAAAGACTTTCAACAAATATACGTATATTTAATCATAAAATTCATTGCATGAGAGAAAAATCCACGCATCACAAACAACGAGACTGAAACTGCACGTATAAACAGAGGCAGTTGTGGGAAATATCACAGCGTCTCTTTGCTGTAGAACGTTTCAAGAATATAACAGGACGAAACTAGCGAATAATTAGGAAGGGAGTCTGATAATTTATATTAAGGACTCCCGAAGAAACGCGTTATTATAGAGTTTGGAAAACAAACAAGAGAGACTCGACTAGCTATTATCTGTGATTACTCTTTCGGGGGCTGTTAGAGGAACTTGTGCGCTATCTGGCGGAGCGGCAGTGAATTCCTCCCTACTTCCACGTACAACTGTACAACTTGTATTAACATCTCAGAAATGGAACCCACCGTCAGTGGAATATGTTCACAACTTGAAACAAATCCTTTTTATTAAGGCAATGTTTAGCTCGTGTTTATTTCTTTATCTGTCTTCTCTATTTCTTCCTCTCATCGTCCGAATGTCCGCTCTTCTTATTTTATACGGAAAGAAATTGAACTTACGTGACGAATATGATTCTGCGTGTCCCCTCTTTTAACTTTTGAAGCAGCAGCCATAAAATTTGGCACAAACGATATTCCATTAGAGGCCACTACAAGCTCGTGCATTTTAATCTCCTGCAATACGTAACAATAACATGGTGGACGCTCGAACTTATGAGGTGGACGCTATACTAGTGAAACTCAATGATCCTGAAGTTATGTGTGATAAAACATGCATAACATTCTAGAAAGGCTATTTTTTTTGTAAACCATAATACAATAACATGGCGACAGTGCAAAAGTGTAGACTGTCTTATCTTACAGTTTGACAAACTTAACCAATAGACCATACAATCTAAGTATATGATGTAGCATATGGGGAGATTATCAAAACATCTGAAAATTATGCATTGAACATTGCTTGTAAGTCAACAATTACAAATATGACAATGGTGCTAGACTTTGAGGGTTTAATGACATGTTTAACGGAGGCAGAATCTACACTCAAGTAAGAAGCTCTTAAAAAATATAAAAGAAAATAATAATTTATATAACATACTTACAGTTACAAATAATAATAAGAAATGTGACGTAAGTTGGATTTGATCGCAGGACCCTAACCAATTACTTAAAGAATATCGTACAGTTGGATTTCATGCTTGAAATATCTAAACATAGCTCACGATTAATAGGACTGGAATTCTGTGAATTGGTTTTACGAAGGTAGGCTATGTGATTTCTCCTCTGATCTCACAGTTTCCTTCTTCCCTTGTTTATTTTCTTTCCTTGTAATTTGTTGATTATTTCTTTATATTCTGCTTCCTAACCTTTATTTTCTCCTCTATCTCTGATTATTGCCTGCTTTATCAGCCTACCTCTTTGATCAGTAACATGAGTATGATGGAGCCACGCACTAATGAACATTGATTATTTGCTACCAAATATTAAGACGTGACTGCAGACTGGTTGTTAGTAGATCATACAGACAGGTAGCTCTTTTAAGGGAAACTGGTTGCATACTGACATCATAAGACTGGACTATCATGTTTGGTATTAGTGGTTTTATGTGGTTTCTAAACCATATATCTGAGACAAAATAATCTAGAAAGAAGTTGACGGGGCATTATTTTCTTTTGTAAATCTTGTTGGTGTTTCTTGTTATGAATCATCCTGTAGCGACTAAAGCAAAGTACCCCCCCCCTCCACCCGGCCAACTTGTCACTTCTTGTTCCAACGCTTTATCTCCTATTGTTGTAATAAGAGCTGACTATAACCTGAATGTTGTCTTCAGGAAAATGGCCGCTCCACCGCAGGGAGCAGTCTAAGGCGAGAGATAATTATCGCATTGTGCGACCGATAAGAAGGGCCTCTGGAGGGAAACTGAGGTATCATGATTCGCAAGAAAGGTTTTATACCTCATAACAAAGTTTTGTAAATCTGAACATTCAGATTATACCAAGTGACTGGCTGGGTTTTTGTACTATTTTTGTTTCCGAAGATGGTTTCATTACTTGCTACACTGTCCGCTGCATTATCTGCAAAGGAGACATAAGTTGGCCAAAATGTCAAATGAGTCGTGATTTTCCAAACAAGATTCAATGCTCGATTTTGAACGTTAAACGATTAATTGTTTATGTTTTATATTAATCCTTTGAAGTCGAAGCTTATTTAAATAATTGCCTATTTGGAGATAATTTCCTACTGGAAAGAAAACACAACATTTCTCCATTACGAAGATAAATTTGTTAATGTTGTTTATGCAAACAATTAATCACTGTTTACTCTGGAAATTATACGTACCCCTATAAGCAGAATTCAGAGTAACAGATTGTTAATTAAGTTGGTGAATATACTTAGAGGATAAACTGTCGTTAATTTGGATTTTCTCTGCTAGGCTCTGTCTCACATATTTGAAAGAAAAAATCATTTCGTCTTGATGTCGTACAGGATAAATATTACGAGATGTGAAGCCTCGATAACAAAACATAGTTTTTTATGTATCGTAAGTTTTGTATCGATAGGTATCGATTGACCACTTTCTCCAGCGGACAGGAGCTGATTTAACCCTGCAAAACCGAGGTTAATAAGAAAATAAACACATTTTAGTGTATTATAATTGGCAGACATGTGGGCTCGTGTAATGTTCTTCACTTACGCTAAGGCATGAACACACCAAAAATTCATAATTTAAAAGGAACAACATTAACCGTTTGTATAATGCTCAGTGTACAAAAATACGAGTCTTGTTAATTATATTCATAATTTGTGTGTACTGGCTATGGATTTGATGCAAAGGTGAAGTTTAGTGGTAGAGATGTTAAACATTAAAGCTCTCCTACCAAAGAAATCATTTGTTTATGCTGCATGGAGGAACCCGTCCATATGTTCAAACACCTGCATGTTGTTAACTCAATCACTATATGAGACAGAACGAGCTGCATCGCTTTCATTAAATTATCAACTATAACCAATCTGCATCATCCAAGGTCACAGCAAAATCATACATCGATGCGACGGTGTCCAAGCGTGTGAAAACAGCTCAGAACAATGAACAATCCAGATATAAGAGCGAAGCGCACGGGTTCTTCAAAGCTTTTACTTCCATTGCTCTCACCCTCTACGGATATGTTTACATTTACAAATCCGAGAGTTGCAGTACGACTGTATTTCGTAATAATGTACTTTAATCAATTCGTAGTACATTTCAAGTGTTTAGAGTTTATTTAAATGTTTAAATTTCATCCAATAAAATGTACTTTTATTTAATAATCAGCGGGATAGTGTACGGTAGACGGAACAGCCACTACATCAGTTGCATGGCTTGTGTACGTCGTGATTTTGAGTGCAGTACTGTGCTATCAAAAGAAGAGTTAACAGGTGTTGGTGTTTAACGGTGCTTTCTTGAAGCTTGATTTTGTGTTATTCAACAGAATGGATAATTTTGCTTCTGACAAACGAACACCTCACGCGTTTAGCAAATATTGCAAGGCTATAGTCACAAGCTTCACTCTGGAAGACCTATAGCAGCGTAGAAGGGCTAGGAACACTCCAACGGTAGTTTGTAGCCGCGTGGAAAGGGGGGGGGGGAGAGAGTCCTTCCGTGGCGTTGAAGCTTTCAATTTGGTGACGGTTTCTACAGCAGGTAAAAGCTTATGATGTATGTCCCATTAGAATAATAACTTGAAATTAAAAATAATAAATAACTTTCTTACGCAGGGCACGTAATATTCTGTGAAGTCTGCGGTCAGTTCAATGATCTCTCGGAAGAATAAGTTCCAGCTGGCTGTAGGAATATAAATTTATGATGGCAGATCTCACATAACAATATTATGTTTGTCTTGCTAAAACCTAGTGTCTTGAACAGAGTGTATCGTTCTTTGCACACGGCCACTATTAGTTCAAAATTTGGGTCATCAGATTTCATGTAATGGAGCCTACGAAATATATTTTTGTTGTCTTTGAAAGGACTTAGACGTTACTTGTTTCTTTTATCGATATCAATGTCCATTTATTTCATTTTCCAATACGATAAATAAATGCAGAACGCATTTAGAAAAATCATCATCAGATGGCTCTGCTAGTCGTATCGATAGTTACGATCTTAGACATGAAATTACTTTTGTAATATTTGGCCACACTGGCAGGCAGTTCCGCAAATGTTTCGGTGTTTAGTGAAGAGGATTACGTGTGTTTATTCTGCTTGTGTGGTTTTGGGTATTTACTTTACAGTGTGAAGGTCACGGATGTATTAAAACTGAAGTTTAATCTATTCGGGAACACAATCCCACGTTGTAGCTTAGAACTAGGTCTACTTCAGTGACAGTAGGACAACTTTGTAAGAGATAGAAGAGAAATTGGAGGGAGTAGCGATAGACACTAATGTCTTAGTGGAGAGGGGGACATATATTTTGATTTGAGGCTTTGATGGTCCGCTCGTATTTCTTCTAGAGGTAGGTTTGTTTTAGTAAATGTAAGGTATTTGAAAGGTGGGATGAAACGTTGAGTAGCCGAGCTCTCCTAAATAATATTTGAGAACAGTCCGTACGTAAAAGAAAACACAACATTTTAACATTACAAAGATCAAATAGTTAACACTGTTTGAGGATCTCGTCCAATGGACAAATATTTGTCTGTATATTTTAATGCCTGGAAATTAGTGTTATGTTTTGTGTAAAAGTGTGGATACTCCTGAATATACAACGCTGTGATATTGAAAAACTGTGAAGTGCCATAGTGACTTACGAAGATATGTGCATCCATACGGACTAGACGTCGTTATTCCACATATAACATCCGTAAGTATTCTCACTTTTGTGGTTTCTGTGACCTGTAAAAATGTCGAATAACGCAACCGCCAATCTGAATTCCCTCTCAGTATCCAAGCTTTATTCTGAGCCAGATTAATCCAGATCATATCCTCCGCCATTATTTCCTAAAGTTCCATTATCGCCTAGGTCTTCAAAGTGCTCTCTTCTTTCGTACGCACTTCTCTTCTATCCCATGCTTGCTACATGCCCCGCCGATCACATTCTCCGTGATTTGATCAGCACAGTCTCCAGGGAAAAGTACGAAATATGAATCTCTTCATTGTTCATCCTTTTTAGCCTCGTGTTCTTTTATCCCTGTCAGGTGAATATTATAAATACTTCAATTAAATTCTTGGTGATGATTCAATTCAATTCAAATTCATTTATTAAAGTGCTTGACAACAGTCGAATAGGCCAATAACAGCCAAGCACTAACAACAATACAAATCTTACAATACTAAGGCAAACAATAATAAGTAATAATTATTTGTGTTGGGCAAGGCCGTGGTCTAGGCAACACGGAGTTTTCCTCCGTGGCATCCCAACAATTACTCCATTCACACACAGAAGAAGGCAATGGCAAACCACTTCTGGATCATCTGCCAAGAACGTATATGAACAGGTCCCAGTCCGAGAAAAGGATGGAAGGATCCTGTTCATATGGACCTGCGTCAGACAGAACACTAAATAATAATAAATTATTATTATTAAGAAGGAAGCAGAGAAGATCTTAAAATAGAAGGACCTTCTCATAGAAATACAGAGAATGTGGAAGGTTCAATCAAAAGTAATCCCAATAGTTATAGGAGCGACAGGAACTGTCTCCAGGTCACTCAGGAAATATTTGGCCAACTTTCCGGGCGAACACGACATCAGGGAACTTCAGAAGACCGCCATTTTGGGAACTTCAAATATCATTCGAAAGACGCTTTCATAAAATAAAATTATATAATACATGTGTCACTTGCTAAAAACAATATGCATCCCGGAAATGGCTGCTGCCCTATGTACCTTAGGGACAAGGTCTGTCTCGGGTACATGGAAGTACATACCCCATAAAGTGGTGAATAGATGGGATAATAATAATTTGTAACATTTAAAATTGCAAGAAACAAATATTCTGATTTCACCTGGCGTCGATCGTATGATAATCTGCTTCCAGAACAAGTTTTTCGCTGTTCATGTCGGAATATTGCTTTAACAACATGAAGTTTGCCAAGTTTGAAATGAAAAGCGGGTGTCTACTTAGATTATTAGAGTGTTTTGTTTTGTGTATACTTTACTTAAAATTAGAGGGTCATTAGCAAACTGAAGGTATATTGTGCCCTTCGGATATTGACCTATTTAAGAGTTTCTGACCTTATATATGAAATTATGTGTGTGTGATCGAGAACGGGTATATTGATTTGCACCAAACTTGGTATGCTTATTACTTGAAACTAGGAAGAGTCTTTCGGGGCTCGAAACCCGCTTAGGATTGTTTTGGCATTTCGAAAACTGACCACAATAGAAATATATATATATTTATATTTAATGTCAAGATCCTGTTTTTGAAACAATGGTATCATCTCAACAACCAGTTTATGATAAGAAAAAGAATAATTAGTGCCAAAAATCGAATTTTTAAGATCTGTGATATTTATTTAAGCTATTCGGTAGAACGAGAAACGTTCAGATCACCAAGGTGAAAGGAGTGCATGTAGAAACCCAGTGTACTCCTATATGGACTGCAGTTTTTCCAGTCTTGTTTAGATAGCAATGGTGAAAGAGTACTGGGTGCTCTGAGATCTGACCACGGAGTACATCTTAACACTCACATAGTGCATCAAAACAATAAAAGAATTTACGCCTATCATTTGAGAAGTTGCACTGCCAGGACCGCCAACCGTATTCCAGCAGGCACCTCGCCTGCCCAGGGAAAGGTTTGTGGGTGCCCGCGAGAAGTTTAAAATACTCGCAAATAGTTTTAAATTTCTAATTGTCCGATTATTTGTCACAGTCTCGCGATATTTCCAGCTTAGCAAGTTTGTACATCATATACGGGAACATAATCGTTATATAATTATTTTTTAGAGTCGTGGGGCGCCCGCTGTAAATTACAAACTACCTGTCATCCAAACGAGGTTGGCATCACTGCAAAACACGATGACCACATGACGGTCCTGTGCTAAGCTCAGCAACTAACCATTCGAACATTCTCAGATAAAAACAGTCAGTGCTAAGAAAACCACATCTTTTCTCTGAGCTCCCAACGTGGAAGTCGATATTATTACGAAGACCCACGAAGTTCCGGCAGGATCGCTGAACAGGAAGCATTTTGCAACTGCCAGGGCATTGTGTACATGGCCTTAAATCTAGCTGTGTCGGTGGGTGACGTCACATACAAGGGAAGGTAGAAAGAAAGTTGAAGATTCTATAGTAATCGTCACAAACTGCATGCTTCAAGGTCACAGAAAAATGGCGCTACGCTGAAACACGAACAGCAGAGACCTGGCGAGTGAGTAAGGCCCAGAACTCGCAGTGTAGCGAAGTTGGCAACGCTCTGCTGAAGACTTAGAGCCTCACGTTTAAGAGTGAAGTCATTCCGTGGTCTTCAAGAATGTAATTTGGTGACGGCTAATAAAGAAATATATTTTCATGCTATGTATATCGCCTCAGAGATGTTAATGTGTGGTTCATGGTGTCATAATTTGTGCTGCGATGTCAGGCTGAAGTTTCACAATTACAAATATTCGATGTCAGAATTTTCATCAGTAGCGTCTTTTTATGCTCAACTGAACGCGTCACTAGAGCCATTTTCTCAATCAGATAATTATCATAAATTATGTAATTCTTAGGTATACAAAATTTTCGCTTTTCAGGATTCACAAATACGACGAGGTAGGTTTATATTCATTTTTGAAAAAAAATATCTTTACAGAAATGTTCTCATATTATGTTATGTGTCGTTTGTTTGTGATTCTTACTGTTTTAACACTGCTAGGATTATTTCTGCGGGATTCAGTCAAAGTACGAGTATTAAGGGGTAAACGAAGGAAAGTGTGTCTATGACTTGAACATACATAAAGTGCCTGATCCATGGAAAATACATTGTAAGGTGGTTTTATGACTTGAATCAATTTGTCGAAATGAGCGATTTGAGAATTTCTGCAGAAGATGGGATGTTTTGTTTACGAAGCAGTTAATAATTTCGCTCATATTATTGCTTGAATGTGAAAATATTTCTAATTACTTCTTATCATAAGCTAAGTTGCAGTATTCGGATAGAGATTTGAAACTGAATTTTCACGCAGACATTGACTAATATAACTTCCAGCAATAATAAAGAGTTTATAAGTCGAGTGGAATTCGGTCGTATGAATATATTTGAACGAGCCCTGAGCATTCATTTATACAAACTTAAAACTACTGAACATAGTACAGAAGCAGGTTCAACATGAAAGTAATATGTATGAGTTCTGACTTGATTAAATTTGTATGATTTTATCTTCATTGCTTTGAAACCTCAGCAAAGTTCTTTCTATGTTCTGTGCATTATATCACGTAATGTTTTCGTGTACAGTTTTATTATTACGGCAAAATTAAATATGAATATGAATTTTAAATTTTGATCCCATACACCGTGTAAACAACACCGTTCGTCACGTGGGAAGTCTCAATTTTTAAAATGTTAATCGTAAAAAGGTCATATGTAGATCTAGTATTCGTTTTGTTTAGCGACATTTGGAGCACAAATTTTTAAATTAATTTATAAAGTATATAAGTACATTAATTTTGTACCGATCATAGTGCCCGCGCAAAATACTGAAAGCACGGGTTTGAATCTAGTTCAGGGCTTGAATATACGCTGTTCTCTGTGTCGTGTTCCGTTGCTCAGGAAGAGACCTTGCGATTGGCCATTCCTCATTGAAAAACTGCTAAAATTTTCATAAATTTTAATTTCGAATCGGAACAAAACAGACGCCTCGAGTTCAAATTGTTTTGTTTGGCCAATAGACGAATATTTACTTAGTCGCATTACATGTTACATTTAAGCCTATTTCCTATTACGCGTTCAGCAGAATAGTGTCGATCCGTCGATACGTAGACTAGTACAGTAGACCTAAAACGAGAACTATTTAAACAACAGATTCTTGCAATTCTAAGTAAGAAATGGCAAACAGTGCAAATTAAAAGTGTAAAAAAAGTATATATTTATTGTTTCAAAAGCCGCCACTGCATCGTTGAATCGACGTTAGTGTTTCTGAGTAATGTGGCATTGCTTTCTTGGTGACGACAGTCACTTATCCTCAGTCAATTATGGACTCGCTTTCAAAATTGATCGTAATTTCGAGGGATGATGCTCATTTTTCAAGTAGCAGATATTGATGTCTGCCATTACATATGGCGGCAGCGCGCCAGGAATTGGAATTTCTCTGAGAGTTTCAGTAGGGAAAGGAGTGCATTCTTTTATCTTATGTTCACGGCAAGTAATAACTAAGGTTTGAAGGAAGCTACAGATGGTTAACTTAAAGAACCAAGATGGGAAGACAACTGATAATGGCATACAAATTAAGGAAGAAAGAAGGGCCTGTTTGAAATCGATATATCTCGATCATAACTTGAAAAACGTTAATCACACGGATACCTTATTTCAGTCTGTAATACTGAAATTTATTCCACGTAGTTGGCATAGTATCTTACGATACTGTATCGTCTGTAGTTTATTTAACGTTAAATGTGACGATAGAATGGTTATGTACTGTGAATTTAAAACAAGGATAATGAATGCGAATTTGACCTGTTATAAAACACTTCCCGGATTTTACATTTAAAGACTGAGGAAATTAAAGATAAACTTGAGTTTTAATATTACGTGATATAGCTGAGATTATGAGAACTGGTGACTCCCTGATACAAATCAATTTATTGCTTTGAAATGTATTCTTTGCGTTGTGTTCCACGTTGAAATTTGAAGCAATGAAGCAGATTTTGACTCTACAAGGTCATATGCATAGTTGAATCATAATAGTTGTACAAGCAAGAATCAATCGAGCGAGACACATGTGGTGAGAGAGACGTCAGAGAATTCATTCCGTTAATCTTAACCCTCACACCTAGGCCCTTCGTATCCGGAGGTCCCAGGTTCGAATTCCGTCTAGGATACCGACCATCTTGTTGAGGAAGTCTGCGGTACTTTCAAGTCCTTTTATGTAAATAGTGAGTTTTAACCGTCTAATCACAATAAAATATTTTATTAAATATTAAAATATTATTACAATTAACATTTAATATTTAAAATATTTAAAATATATTAAAATATATTAAATATTTTAAATATTAAATGTTAATTGTAATAATAATATTTTAATATTTAATAAAATATTTTATTGTGATTAGACGGTTAAAATTAAACAATTATAATCATCACAATATGACGCAACATTATCATCTCGTAAATAGTGAGGTTAATGGAGAAGTCCAAACCGCTTCCATTCCTATCCTTTGCTATTCATCGTTTACGATTTGTTATTTACGAACAACCATCTATGCTACGCGTTATATTTGCGTAGATCTGTTTGAATCGTAAAAATAACACTGCAGCCATACAAATTATTGTTCTTCTCATTTGGAAAGTAAATTCTACACGATATGAAGTTCGTCTTTACAAGTAGTGCAGGCGTGTGTGTCTGTCCATTAATTTCTATACCGTTTGTGTTAAATGTCTCTCTGCACAAGGCAGTAATTCAAAGCACGAGGACAGATTTCCCGTCCTTGTTGATCGTTTGCATCAAAGTTTCTTGGTAAAAAGGGTATTATTGTCGCAAGACGCCTGCAGGGGCGCTGCGTCTCCTTATCTTCCTTCACATTAATGTAGTAACAGTCCGGAGACAACATTGAGGTTATGGTGGAGATAATGTCAGTCTACTGAAGGGATTCAGTTTGACCAACTTTGTAACGCCACTCTACGTGATCAATACATGTAGGTCACTGGATTGATACTAGATGGGTTATTGTCTTTTACTGAGGTTTTATCGTAAGATAACAGTTGCAAAATATGTCTCTTTTATCTTATGTACTCAATGTAGAAAATGTAGCCATCTCTCTACCTGAATAACTTATTGGTACATTATCTTCTTCTTTTATTGAACCCCAAGTTTTCTCTGAATTTAGGCATTGAATCCTATCATAAGCCTATTGAACCTAGTTCACACTCTGTATTTCTTTGTAATCCATATCATAGCTATACTTAGACTTTCCACGTAATTATTTCCTGCCAAAATTTTGTACTCATTTCTCATTTCCCCTACATGTGTTACGTACACCGTTCATGCCATCCTACTTTATTTAATCACCATAACAGTATTAGGACAGTATAAGAAATTGTCTAGTTCATGTCCAGTAGGAGACAGTATGGATCCATAATGCATGAAGCGATCTCCGTCTATTGCTTAATCGTCGCTAGGCAGTATAGTGACTGGCTACGGGCTGGACGACTGGGGTTCGATCCCCGACGGGGGCAGAGGATTTTTCCTCTAGCCTCTGCGTCCAGACCGGCTCTGGGGCCCACCCAGTCTCCTCTACAATGGGTACCGGGGTGCTTTCCCGGGGGTAAAGCCGGCCGGGGCGTGATGCTGACCACTCACCCCATCTAGTGCCGAAGTCAAGAATGAGTAGGAGCTATACCGCCTCTCCCCCCAAACGACCTACATGGCGTGTAGCGGGACGGCTTTACTTTTATTTTATAATTTATAGGGTGCCACGGCAGTAAACAATAGACTGTGTTTGATATCACATCGTTGTGTTTTTTTAAAGCTTAATTTTAATACCAAGTACATACTGGTTTAGAAATTAAAGTACTCGGTTATTCTTTAGAGTGTCTCTTAAGTACGAAAATAGTCCAAGCACTTCTTAAAAGTCTTAATTAAGTGTTTGTGAGGGATGTGTGACGTAATAAAAAAGACATCTGTGTATGTCAGCACTGTTTATTTCAAGAAAAGATTTGGTTAAGGACGGATGCCCTTAGTAGCTTGTTCTTAGAAAGAAGTAGGGCGGAAGTAGTTTAAAAACATGCTAAGTTTATGCCTCCGCTTAATGTGGAAAGTCAGTATAAATGATTTCAAAAATAAAGTTCAGTGACACAAAAAGTTTGACTACCAGTAACCTGGGTCATCCCCTCGCTTCCAGCGATTTTCATACAATCTGACCCGCGGGTTATATTTGTAAATTAAATACAAATATTGCATATTTGAGACTGAAGTTGATTTTCAGTGTAATATCTCCTGAAGGTCGGACTGCCAATTAGCAATATAAATTGTAAACAAGAAGCCAATCAAGATCCCCCCGCCTTCTATAAACAATAACCTTTTAATATTAGTTAATGTTTTTGCCTCACTTGATGTTCATTTATCGTGTTTTTAAATTTAGATCTGCCCCGTAAGCCTTGCGTTAAAACCTGCATCACTCCACCCCATAGACTGAAGAGTTCAAAAGCGAGGTCATACTCTCTGCGTTGTCCAGTGCCGGGTTCTACCTTCGCTTTAACATAGATATTCTTACTGAAGGATTTTTGTGGTATCCTCGAAAATTTCGATAGTATTTTAAAGTGTAAAATATCAATTTTTTTTTTTTTTTTTTTTTTTGTAATTCTTCCCAGATCATAATTCTACCGTTCGACGTCACACAACATAGCTATTTGTTAAAACGGTATTCTATGTCGGGATATTTGTTCGTTCTTTGCACACTGATACGACGTGTTATGAATGCTTTGGTACGGATATTGACAGTGGCTTTTTTACCTCTCATCGCCGAAATCACAGTAGTGTAGACCAATCAAATTCGGTCTTTATAATACATGTTGGCGTCTATGTGATGTCGGGCTTAGAAGGGAACCCAATCAAACCTTGTCCTGTCTGATTGTTAATTAACGTTTAGTGTGAGCGTGATATAACGTTTTGAAGGAAGGTTAGTGACGGCGGTGTCAGTTCCAACTTAGCGGGCAAAACCATCAAGTTGTGAAGTCTGGAAGTTTTTTGACGATAATGCGTTATTATCTGTAAAAGTTGTGTTCTGAGCTTTGTTCATCGTCCATATTTATACGTCTGAGGCTGGATCAACCAGGGGGCCCAACATCTAAGTTTTCTGTCCATCCAATTTTTACCTGAAGAGGTAAGAAGATCCAGTTTCCGAAAAGTCATAATTTTATTGAAATATAGACGTCCAAAACATCACTTTTACCGACCATTCAATTCGGTTTTACCTTGAGCGTCATACTGCTTACTGGAACATTTTTTTAATCAGGATATTAGAGCAATTTAGCGCCGATGTGTTATTAGTATTACAGTTGTTTCACTGGAATATCCGCGGACCGGTTGACAGGCGTGTGTGAGGAGGAATGTGTTCTTGTATATTCATTCCGTCTAACCAACACGTAGGACACCACAGTGTCTCAAAATGTTGATATTTTTACTGACCAGCCGGTATGTCGTCTTTATTCCATATTTAGCAAGAATCTTGTGATCTCCTTAAAGGTTGATCACGTATGTTAAACAGTCGATTTATTTCTTTATGTGTTTCAGGTGAAAGTTGCGGTAATTATCTGATGTTCTTTTGTTATTTGTTGTTGGTGTTGTAAAGTAGACTTGTCCCTTATATACTGTGTTTCATCATTTATGCTGTATGGGCTGTAGAATACTGTTTGAAAATATTTTAAAATTAAAACTGAAGTCACAGATTCAGTTAATGTAATTACTGAAAGAATAATTGCAGTGAAATGTTTTTATTGCCATTCGATTATCTCGACCACTTATCAAAACAGTGCAGAAGAAATGGTTGCTTTTCAGTCGACTTTCTCACCAAATTTATGTATGCGCTCCACATCTCATCTATCTGATCTTTATGGATAGCTCATTCTTACTTCCTACGTCTGATTATCTTAGCAATAGAATATTTTGTGGTTTGCACTCCCCACAATTCATACACTTCCTAAATGACCTACTTGTCCATCTAAATACCCTCCATTCTTTAGTAAACGTTAAGTGAATAGGCCTGTATTTTGTCACGACAACGAACGAGACAGTCTTCAAGTACTTCGCAACCATTTTGTATCTCGATTACGTCAATATCGTTGGAAGCTGTATCAGTTTACATTGGGGAGAAGCTACACACAGTGCAGAGCGTTATGTGTAAGTGGTTTCCATTTATAAACAAAGAACGACTAGATTCAGGTTGCCTTTCTTCATTACTCGGAAGTTACGGAGCGGTTTATGTGTGTCACTCAGTTTACGGAGATGCACAATAGAGAGCGACACTACTGCCAAGTTACGAGAGCCATCTGCATCAAAATCCCACCTGCCGCGAAAATATGGTGACGACGCGTACTAAACAAAAGTGCGCAATGTATTGAATTATTAATAGTATATCGCATCTTTCATCCTGCATTTTTCTATTTGCTACTGGTTTATTTATTTCGTTCTTTCTTTCCAGCCTTTCTTTATTTCTTTGTTTCATCGTTTATCTTTTAATTCTGTTCGCATGTCGTTCGCTTTTCACTGCGAATAAATATTAATACCCTTAAATATGTTTTCTCATTTGTTATAAACGTTTGGCATTCTGATGTTTTAACTTCCTTCGTGTTTCCTATTTCCTCCGTCGTTTGGTTAGGGTTATGTCCTTACAAAACGTGTCTTGAAAGAGACACCACCCTTCTCGCCATCGGCGACACTTATGCCCTTATTGCTTGCAGGGCAGCGGTGCACCAAGCGTCAGCTGTGTGACTGATTTTCAGCCCGCCACAAAATTCAATTAGTTTGAAAATTAATATGTTAGTCGCTGGTACAAGACACCCCGCCCCCAAGGGGTGTATCAGTGCCCAGTGTCCGGTATCAGTCTGTCCGCCTGCCTAATCCGTGTGAAGCCTGAAATTCATTTGTAACGTTCACTACAAATTACTGAAACCCAGGCTAGTGAGTTTGCTCTTATGCTGAATATTAAAACGACCATAATGTTTCCATCCTTCATGCCAGTTGTTGAGTCTGGTAAATCTATTTGTCTTTACTAAACAATTTCTGATTGGAATTATCATTATCATTGTTATCATCATCTTCCTGTCATGGGTTAGGTGAATCTCCCGTTCAGGCCTCTGGTTCGTAACGTTTACTTGAAGGCTTGTCAGTAGGAAATAATTCACTCCGGTTACTTTACGAGCTAAAAACTAGCTCAGTAGTTGGACAACCACCTCTCAGCTTCTGAGTTAGCAAAAAATATCTGATTGGAATGATATAGACGAAATTTCGTAAAAATATGTCCAATAAATCGGCCCAAATTGTAACAACCCGTCAGTGTTATCAATAGGTGAAGATAAAATTTACGCTGTCGCTGATTTATTCTTAATTCTGTACCGATATTGATCACAGTTAATTTACAGTTCCGACGACAAAGGTCTTTTGATAGGCCCCAGCACATAAAAAGAGACGTTTCCAGCAAATTTTCTATTTCCAGAATAATTTATTTTAAGCGTGACCTGTGGGCCTTTAAATTTTGTGCCAATTTATTTAGCACAACAGTTCAAATGCTTCATCGTAATGATAAGTAGAAAACGTAAAACGTATTGAAACATTTATAAACTATTTCTACTATCGACGTTATGTAGACTGAGCTACTGAAGAACGTCGTTAAATAAATAAAAATATTTGTCATCTAGCTGTTTCGTGTATCAGAATGGTAGGATTATTACCGACAGTGAATTGGGAAGGGTGGGTAAAGAATTTTAAGTTACGAACTCAGTATTTGTCGGCACAAACTAGTCGGAATCTCTGAAGTATGACTGCGGACATTCAGACCGGAATCGAGCCCGGAACCGGTAGTACCAGCCGATTAACCTCGAAGTTTTGTAAATTACAAATTTTGACTTGGTTAAGTGCAGCTATGTTTTTGTGTGCTCCAATTATTAAGAATTTTCCCTAACTTACATAACCTTTAAAAGTTATCATTGAGTAAGTGAGTACTCGTATTTATAAATACAAAAGTGCTCCCAGATATTATATGAGCCCGAGCTGAGAAGCTTCACTTTTTTCTCCCTTTAGCGTCTCTCAGGTTATCAACTTATTCTTTGTTCTGTTATATTCTTCCTTCACTCATTCTGTCCAGATAATAATTTCGTTTTCAATTTCTTCCTATAAGCAGTGAATTCCCGGCCCATAATATTGAAAACTCAAGAAGATAAAAACAATATTCCTTCGTAAATTAGTTTTTTTTTCGGGTGTTTTTAAAACAAAAATTAAATTCAAAATGTATTGCCGCCCTTACGGAATTTGGGTCCTTTACATTTACACTTCTTAATCGAAAATTGTGCATTAGTTTAATTACAGAAAGAAGTCTATGCATATTTCGTAGTAACAATTGAAACACTTATGAAATTCATAGTAGTAGCCTGCGTATTTAAAAGTTAAATTTGGTGATGTATTTTCATTGGTCTGTGTTCGTTTCTCCAGTTACTTCGATCTCGAAAAAGGTTTTATCTAGATCCCCTGAAACGTCAGTAAATTTACAGTGCTAAGCGGGGAATATTTAGCGACACATGACAGCAGAGACGCGAGCCGCGGCAGTTAGGACGGTCGTCTGGCACCAGATGGCACGACAATAGCCAAGATTCCCCGTGCATCGTTGTACCGATGAATTAATTGGGAGTGTTATGACGTTTTAAAATTGTTACAGTTCGTCCATCCGTCCGTCCATTCATCCATTGTATCAATCCTTCTACCAGGACAGTTATCCATTTATGTGTTCTGAATAAATCCTTAGCTTTACCGCGTTCCTTCATAAAGACATAAGAATGTCAGCCGGTTTTACCATCCGTATGTCCGTCCATCTATTGAATAAAGAACGCAGAAATGACGTGAGTATAATTTTTGTATTCTTAATCACGATTGGAAAAATGTCTAGACATGCTGAGGTTCTTCGAACATACGCTGAGATTCCTCACATTACTGTTATTGAAGGCCGAATCTCACGTGTATCCTTACTAAATATGCAGTTATTTTGAGTTACACCTACGTGTATATAAATTGCATAATTAAGTAACATCAAAACATGCGTTTCAATACAAACTTTTAATACAATCACATAAATTGTACCAGGGGTCGCAACCTTTTCATTAACGTGGGCCGCGTTGGATTTAATATAATGGTCGACGGCCGGAAAAAAATTGATAATATACTGGACAGTAAACAAAACTACATTTAACTTTAAGTATATAAACAGCTACTATTCACTACCTTTAAGTCTTTTGCGCAATAACGCAATTTAACCTTATAGATCTCAATCTACATATTTATTTTTGTTTAATTGAAACATTTTTAGCGATTGTTTGCTCTTAAGGTTACATAATATAACTATATTTATATAAATGTTCCTCAGCAGCAGAAAATTCATGTCTTTACGCTGTGTGATTCCAAAATAGTGTAACGGTGACATGAAAATATTGCGACGGCATTAAATTATTTCTCAAAATTGTATTTAATTCAAACTTGACATTTACAGCTGTTCCGTCTAAACAACAGCAGAAAGTAATTTAAAAGGTTAGTGTAGCGGTAATGCTTTAGACAAGTGTTTGCATAGTACCTTCGACTTTCGACACAATTTCTCATGATTTTACTCAGTGTTTACACACGAATATAGACATGGTTCCTTCAGATAGTCTACGAACATCTCCTTCTAGATCCTTGTGTTAGCATCATTCGTGATCACGTCCCAATTTTTTATTTCACAAAGTTTTAACCTCAGTAATTCAAAGAGAGTTGTTAAATAATTTTGGAATATATAATATATAATATATATATATATATATATACCCAATGCTTTTTTATTAGAAGAATGTAATTTTATTACTAACGTAATCTTTTCCAGGCATTTATGCAATCTGCTGTGACAGGATAAAGAATCTAGCACAGCGACTGTGAACTGTCGCCGGTAGACTGAAACTTAGTTTGATTGTTATGTCAAGCAGTGTATAAACTTATGAATTAAACAAGATTTCGAAATGTGTACATTTAATAATATTATATGCGACACAGTCAAATGGCGCAAGCTATAAAATTATAAACGATCGGCGCTTCGTAGTTACAGGCGTAATCATGAGCACTCCTTGTCATGATGGCATTACCGTTGACACAGCGGTTCTGAGATCTTCAATAGTCCCGGGACGGACCGCGTAAACGTACCCTTTCAATCGTAATAACAGGAAAAAAAAAAAATCAGTCAGCGACCGAGTACGTCATGCAATCGGTCCTTCAAGTCCGATCCACCTTCCTGGATATGTTGCGTTAAATCATTGCCGATCATCTTCCTCATAATGCCCTGGAGCTTCGTCGTGCTGAAATCACAACCTCTGCCTCACGGCCCTGGTAGAATTTTCCAGAAATTCACGATGTCGCTGAACAGTCATTCACGAGGATTATCACATGCCCAGAGGTGACTGTGGTAGACGCTGTACACACTCTGACTCTTAAAAAAAAAACGCTTCATCTGTCCACACAGTTTTGCGTAAAATGAGCTTATCCGCAACGCGCAGCCATTCGAAAAATTGCATCTGAAGAGGGCGATCGTGTTGAAACAGATGTGCACTCCGTAAGTAATGGTTTTGATGCAATTGTTCGTCATGAACTACGTCGAGCACCATCGGTTGGGACAGTCTCAGTTCTCGTGTGATATCACGTGAGCTTCTCCATGGTTCCGTCTTCATTGGCGTCCGTGGGTCCGCGGGCGACCAGCAAGCACATGTGCCGTGGGTGTTACAAAGTTCTTTCTCACTGATACGCTTCTCCACTCGCCGATACACATTAGCGTCTGGATGACGTCGACTAGGATATTGTGGCTCGTATTCCTGTGGAGCAGTAGAAGGTCGATAATGCGTTTTATGTATTACCCCATTTGACGGTGACGTGTATTTCGAAAACCAAGCGTCTCAGGACATATATTGTAGGATATTTTCGACTTGTTTCTTTCAACAAACAATCAAAATATTTTTAATCATTTTTACGTCAACTTTCCTGTCGTTTTAAGTCGTTTGTGTTTTGCTCTTATGTTGCAATCATACTGAGAAAAGTAACTTAGAAACTGTAATGGCGAATGACTTCACATTGATTAGAATATGTAATGCATAGAATATCGCTGCAGAGAAATAACCTAAATTTTATTTCAGTCTATCATTGAACTCTATTGTACGTCATAAAGCTTGCGTAAGTGTCGGATAATTGAATATTTTTCACATTTTATTAAAAAAATATATAATTATTTTGTTTTTATTTATTTTTCGTATAACATACATGTTCTGTATTACATTTCGAAGTCTCCTCTAATCGGATAGCTTCTCTCTGTTGGTGGCAAGCAAATACATTAATAAATATATAAATAAAGCGGTCTTTGTGTGTGTTAGTACTGAGTAAATTAGCGTAATTAATGATGTCCGTCATACTTTATCAAATGGCTCTGGTAACTTTGGTTTGGAGAGTCGTCTATTGAAGTGAGATCAAGATTTATGTTACCTTTCACTTAATGTTGATCTGTTTAGGTTTATGATAGATTATTTTAACATGCATCTGTGTAAACCTGCATGATTCATCGCCGAGTAGAAGGTCAATTACTTAATAGTAGATCCTGTTGCGTGTCACGTTCCAGTTAGCTGCTGCTACTGTTGTTATACAATCACAAAAAGGGAAAAGTTTTTAAAGAAATAAAAAGTGTGGGTTAGAAAGTGGATGTTGTTTATGTTCGTATTGTAGGATTTAAATTTCTGTTACAAATAAAACATAAATAACAATCACCATTTAGATGAAACATAAAGAGAAAGCTGAACTTGCATAGTACGTATACCATCGAGCAAAACTAGTGACAGCCACTAGAGTACTCTGCGTGTTGTTCACACTGCCAGCTAGTGTAGAGCAGAACAGCCCCATTTAGATTATATCTTGGTAGAGAACTCTCATGTAGTGTTATTTAATTCATTCTGAGAGATTTAATAATTATTCTACCTACGGCAACACCAATTCAAAAAAGTCTACAGTGAATACATAACCTAACAGCTCCTTTTTGTGTGTGTGATTCAACGAAGAACGTGCCATTTATGCTCACAGTTCACTGAAGTGATGTCTCGACATAATATACTTCGGTAATCTGTAAGTGGTTTGCCTTTTACGTGTTTGTGTAAGTTTAAGTAGGTTTATAGTCCTTCTGAAATGTATATGTGATTCTATAAAAGTATTTAATATTTTATTTCCTAATATTTTTGTTAACATCGTGTTCTTTCGTGTTTGAAATACCATCCTTTTATTGTTTTTATATGAATCGACATGTAAGACATAAAGTCTTACATGTCGATTCATATTATCTGCATTCGTTTCGGATTCTGAAATCATTGCAGACAATTTCTTACTCATCTAACCATGGTTTATGCTGCTGTAACTCTTAATGTCCTAGACTCTGGATGAAGATTTGATGTTCTTTCCAATATAGTTCGTTAACTTTTGCGTCGCTTAGCTTCTTGGTGTACTCGTTGATCAAACTTTACGCTGATGGCTCACTTACCGACAGTTTCTCCCGACTTCTGTTACTACCAGATAGAGGTCATGATTGCTGCCAGCGCCTCCAAAAGACCGTATATCAATTTAATTCCTGCGTTTTATCTACTAAAAGCCGATGAATCCGATTTTGTGATGTCCCCTCAAGAACTCCAAATGAATTTATAATGCTGGAATTACTGTAAAATACATTTTAATGTGACAAAGTCTACCACTCTACATCTTTATCATTATCGTCCTGATGATGGAAACAACATGGACATCTGAAACGTCGGTAAATTTCTACCAGGCTACATGGCGGTACAACCCACAAGCTCTTGTTTTCAAAGAACGTGATTTAAAGAGACTTCTAACATTTCCAGATCTCATTTATACTTTCCGTTGTTTACGACACTTCAAACAGCAGGTCCATGTTCGAGTCCCATATTCCATAAAACATAACTTTTTATGATGAGGTCAGTATCGTCCAACCCCCAAGTAGGAAGGTCATCCATTTTCAGCTGTTCATGACGTCTTAACTCCGTGAATTTTCAAACAAAGATACTTCGTGTGTTTCTTATACCCCATGCGTGCTGCACCCCCATTTCACATCGCATTCTTTTTTTGCGGTAATAATATTTGGCGGATAATATTAATGGCTGAGTGTTTATTTCATTCTTCCAGTTAAATTTAACTTCCCTTCAGGTGTTTAAAATAATGTTCTCTGTATATTTATTTACGTCTCTTCAGCAACACTTTTTTGTACAGCGCTTTTACTAATAAATTGGAACGCAACTATCACATCCAGACTTCTAGCAACAACTGCATTACTCATCACCAAGCGCTAATAACAACTGTCACTATAATTATTCACACAATAATGCAGCTGTGTCTAGTGTATGTTAGCACTGATTAATGTTGTGTGTGTGTGTGTTGATATATTTCTATATATTGTAGAATAACGTGTTTTTTTTATGAATCGTGAATTGTACCTCTTCCGGAGTGTCAGATAAAATTTCGTCGTAAATTTTCCGGGATCAAAGTTTCAAGCACAATTGGCATCCTTAAAATATTAAGAAATTCGCGTCTATTGGGTTACTTCTGGACAAGAATACGCTGCTAAAATACACCACGTTTTCACTGAATTCAATAGACGAAATAGGGGCTAGGTTACCACAAAAATCACTGAGACGCCTTATTCAAGAGACTGTCATCCCGAAATCATCAGCAGTTAAAACGACAAAGCTGTAAATTTCAAACTACTTAAATCGTATCGCCTCTTATAATATGGGAAAGTTAATTTTATTGTTTTATGAAGAGTTTCTTGACTCGTGTTGGAAAAATCTTGTAGCTCTTGCCGGGAGGTGGCAGCTGCGTTCCGCAACTTATCACTGAAGTCGTTGCAACTCCCAACAGTCTCTCTGCCCCAATATATTTTCATGCTCTCTGAAAATATCCTGAAGACAGCAAAATGAGCACGTTTGACTGTTCTGTAATTCTTAAGAATATTTCGAAATACTTTATTTACTAATAAGTAACACCGCAGCGATAATGTAAATCCAAATGAAATGGCGAAATGTTTACTACGTAAGGTGAACAGGAACGGACACAGGAAGAAAAGATGGTCGTTTCAATGAACTAACCAGGTATTTCCTCAGACACATTATTTTATTCCGTATTTGTCATTATGTGTAGTAGAATTCGCCCTTAATTTACTCCATAAATTGGCCCTCAAGTCACGTGCAGTAAACAAGATTCGAACCTGGTACTGACTGAATACAATGCATTTGTATCAACGCTGGGATAATTTACCTATCTTGTAATGTATTATTGTGTTCACGAATGCAATTTTAACGTAATTAAAATCATATATGATCTATTTCTTGTTAGAGAAGACATTTATCTTTTATCCGTCAGAGTGACGTATTTTATGTTTGTAGATACAGAATGAACTGAATACAGGACTGTGAGATCATGTTAGTTTTCGTGTCCCACCATCAGCAGTAATTTACGAATTTTTATAAATTTGTAATTTCTGGTTTACACTAAAAGTGCACAGTCTATTTAATTACTTTTCACGCATCAAGAAATCATCTGTAATTTTTTTGAGAGATATATCTTGTCTTAACTATGTAACTATGTTTACATGCCACAAAAAATGATGATTTTATATATATGATTTATAACGTTTGTCTGCAGATATTATTTGTTTGATGAATGTTTAATTTGATATAACAAATTGTATTTTACTGTTTTGTTTGATTACCTGTGGTACAACAGATTTATGTTCGTGATAAATTAATGTAATTAGCAGTGAGGTAAACAAAATTATAAACAGCGTTTTTTAAGAACAAGTGCATTGGAAAGAAAATTATATTTCCAGCTTTGTCTGTTACATTTTATTATAGAGGAAGGAAATAGGAATTTAAATATAACTGTGGGGAGAATATTAAATCTGATGTCTTTGTTGGTGACAAGGAAACTATTTGCATGAGTGCACAATAATTGTCACATTCTTGTATGTATTCCCAAAGCAATGCCATCACTTGCAGGAAGCGATTTTACCGGCTTGCTGGAGAAGTGATGACGTCATCACATCACATCTTGGTTATTATTTTATCGCCTGAGGGCGTGAGACAAATATTTGTTGCAGACTGCGTCAATCAGGACACGGCAGTGCGACAGTGTCACAGGTTGCGTTGGGGTCCTTGCAGACGAACGCCAACACTTCCAGCATTTGTCTTCATATAAATAAACCAGTTTTACTTTTATGTTATTATTGTTATTGTCGTTGTTAGTTCGTGAATTTCTGTCTCATTCCTTTTTTGTTTGCTTTCCCTTCCTTGCCGGGATGTTCTTATTTGCTGCTGCTATTGCAATTCGCAGACAAACAAATCTGTTCCCTGCACTCCGCGTGTTCCGTGTGGATTTGCACACGCTTAATACCTGTATTCAATAAAGGTGAATTTTAAATATTGACGATGGTAAAGATTTTGTGTTGAAAGGCCATGTAAACTTGTGGGTAGATGTTCAGGAGGAACATACTGTCTCTATCTACCTACAAGTCCACAAGGCGTTACATCCCAGAAGTCCAGCCACGACATAAATGTAACTCAAGGTCAGATCCGTGCACTGGCTGCTTTGTCCCCTGGTTCCCATTAGGTAGGAAAAGGGGGGGGGGGAGGCTCCAGAGCCAGAGTAGATGCAGTGGTAGAAGAATTCCTGCCCGCATCTGGTCATAACCGAACCACAGCCTTCCAGTCCCTAGCCAATTCATTTATTCGTTCGCCACGTGATGCCTAAACAAGCGATCTTTGTCAGTGACGAAGTCCTTAAGTCCCTTTCTGCTCGCACGTTCATCGCGCCATCTGTGCGATATAAAATAGGAGTAGCAATTAGCAGGGCAAACTCATTTGCTTATCCAAATATTGTCGGGACTCGGTCACGCGTCTTCGTCTTGAGGTCTGCTCCGACTGACAGGTGTCACTGCTTCGATTCCTCGAAGATCCGGCTCCAAGACTTCCGAAATGGCTGTGGAACCTGCCCGTCCCTGAATTAAGAGATCACGGACCACGTCTGAATTTATCGCTTTCGGTGTACAAATCTTACAACTAAAGTAACTAATACTAATATGGTTATAGTTCCTTTGTTGTTATTATTATTATTAAATCTGTTCGCCATTTTACAGGCTACTTCTATGTACGTAAGGCAAACCTTTGCCCTGAGGTACATAATGCAACAGCTATTTCTGAAATACATTTTGTTTGTTCATACGTGTTACATGCATTAAACAGATTTTGCATGAGGCTATATTTTACATGGGCGTCTTTCGAATGATGTGTGATGTTCCTAGAATGGCGGTTTTACTGAAGTTCCCTCATGTCGTGTTCTCCCAGGATGTTGGCCAAATATTTATTGATATTATTCCATCTATTCACCATTTTACTTCTATGTACCTAAGGAAAACCTTGCCTCTGAGGTACATACTGCAGCAGGTATTTCCGAAATACATTTTGTTTTTTAATACGTGTTACATGTATTATATAGTTTAATTGTGAGGGCTAACTATATATTTTACGACAGCGTCTTTCGAATGATGTACGAAGATCCTAAAATGGTAGTTTTCTGAAGTTTCCTGGTATAGTGTTCGATCGGGCTGTTGGCCAAATATATTTTGAGTGACTTGGAAACAGTTCCAGTTGCTCCCATGTTTATTGCGATTAATTTTGCTTTTACTTTCCACATTTGCTGTATTTCAAGATCTTCTCCGCTTCCTTCTTCGTATTGCTATATCAATTAATAGTCAAGTTCCATTTTTGTCTCGGATTATAATATTTGGTTTGTTATTTGGAATAGTTCTATCTGTTTCGACTTATTACTATGTCTACAAGTGTTTATAGAGGATCTATGGAGAAATGTATCACATCAGGATGGTCCAGCATTTTCCCCCCCTTAGCCCAAGAACTGTTTTCCTATTGGACCCAAGATCTCAGAAAAACTTCCTGGTACTATTTTTTAATCTAATTGTCAACTTTCCTTGTCTTTAACAATTTTTATTCAGAAATGACAAATGACTGTAGTACGAGCTCAAATACAGTTTGATTCAAAAGGTTAGGGCCAAACTGAAGGAGGGACTCAGAGAGAACAACTTTCGAATAGGAATTCATGTCCTCCGAAGTTATCCTGAGTCAGTCGAGGCTATTGAAGGCAGGGAAGTCAGATAACATACCGCTGAGATAATCGTACTTTGCTATCCTCCTACTAGCTTAATTTTGAATCACACGTATCCCGTCAGATTCTACAGAGGCCCCTGGGCTGTTTACATTGTGTTTGTGAGTTGATAGTGACTGGTTTATTGCTGTTTTTGTAGTCTCGTGTTGATTATTTGTGAGCGCAGAAGCTCCTGGTTTGTAAGATTGCTAATGTAATCCTTGTACATTAATAAAAAACAAAATTAAGCTAGTAGGAGAATAGCAAAGTACGATTATCTCAGCGGTATGTTATCTGACTTTCCTATCCTCAATGGCCTCGACTGACTCAGGAAAACTTCGGAGGACTTGGATACCTATTCGAAATTTGTCCTCTCTGAGTCCCTCTATACGCTCCTTCAGTTTGGCCCTAATATTTTGAATCAACCTGTGTACATTATATTAAAATGTTCACAAATTACTATAGAGTTATATATTATTTTAAATTTTAACCTGCAATAATTTGTATCTGACATACTTTTACGTGGAAATCTTACGTCTTGCTGTAGGGTTTTAAGGCAAACAGCATGTGTGCCACCTGTTCGTGAAGCAGCAGACGATAATAGAATCACGTTTTTTTAAACCCTACTAAGTAAAGAAAGTAAATCAGTTAACAATACTTACTGACAAATCAATATATAATTTAGCGGGTCTAGTTACCAGTGGTCTCATGCTGAATGTGGCCCGCGGGTCGGAAGTTGGAGGCGCTGTATGAAGATTATGACCCGTCTCTAGAATGTAAAAATAATAATATTCCCTGCAGATTCGTAGACCCTACATAACCAGTGCTCCGAAAATGTGGAGAACCTCAACTATTTCAGAACGACAGTAACATACCAATTTACATTCTCAAATTAAGCAAGGACGGTTTAATTTATACATTGTAGCTTAAAAATTTTGATTTGAATTGAACTGCAATCATTCATATTCAACGTCAGATAAACAAATTCAAATCTAATGTGACTGCAAAATGTAATTGCTTCATTTAATGTGTTTCTAAGTTTACACTGCATCAAAGAAATCTGCCAAGTATTGCCTCATAGATAAAATATATTTTGCTTGCCAGAATATTCTAGGATGTTTCAAGTTTCTGTCTCAGCATCTCTCCTTTGGAATTTCGTGTTTTGGACGACCGACATAAAAAAACTGTACCACGTTTTATCTCGTCTCAGAGTTACCAACGATGAAGCTTACAATAAAAGAACCCCATATCAGGACCTCTTGCAAGAATAACACCTGTTACGAGGTTCTATTCATGGGCACACCTGTATTCTATTCCCGGTCAGAATTAAAGGAACACGCATGCCTTTGCAGGATTCGACTTCAGGACCTCCTCCTCGGATGTCCACGCCCCCTGGTGTCGGACCGGCGCGGCCAGGCCCCTCCTCCCGCGTCGTGTCTGCGCTGCATCTGGACGACGACGCCTTCAGTAGACGCCAGATCTCGGCGCCGCGACGTCCTTCCTCTGAGTCGCCTTTTCCACGTGACTACAGGGACCACGTGATCAGAAGCCAGTCTTCGCGGGACATGTCTGCGGTTCGTAGCTCCAACGAAACTGCTGATCTTCTTGTAAGCCGTTGAGTGAGTACAGTGCAAATGAGGTTAATTTTCTTCCAACAAACAGAATCCTTAGGAAAACTTTAAGTTTCCCATTACTAATGAGTCATTTCATTGTCTTTGTTAATGAGAAATCTATTTTTATTAGGGTTCACATCTAGTAATGATATTTTTCTTTATTTGGTTTGGTTATAAAATATGATCGACACCTTCTAACTGCTGGAATATTTAAGAATTTGTTTGAACTGAACACCAAAAAATTTGTTCATTGTATTCTACGATACACATGTTTTGTGTACAAAATTAGGTCACGAGAATGTTTAATTACGTTTATCCAATTCTTGATGTTATACAGTGTCAAGTTAGATCGGAAATAATGGTTAATTAAGAACAATCCGCTGTTATTTCCTGATTCAAAGCGCTATTGAATCATTCACTCGAAAGAATTGAAGAAAACCACGTCAGTCAAAATAGCCGACCTCAGATCTAAAATTCGAAGCAAGGAACTTCTGAAATGCTAACCATTCAACCGCCGTGTACGATTGAGAAATATTTGATCTCTTATGTACTCAGGAAACCGTTTCAGGCATTTATGTTTGTAAGCAGCTTAACATCCAGTGACTACAATCGTCAGTTTTCAAGTTTTTTTGAAGTGAAGTCTTAGGTTCGAACCGAGTAATGATATTGGGTGTCTTAACTAAGTTTCTACAAAGATTTCATAAATATCTGCGATACAATTCTCTTACATTACTTCAAAATAAGCCAAGATCGCTTCCTTTAACGTTTTCATAATTCATGGTTTACAATCATCATTCCGCTGGACATTACAGATTATATTTATTTCAGAAAATGCAGGACATACGAAACATATATAACATATATTTAAGTAACAGAAACGCATTTGTTTTGTTTTTTATTTAAACTTTGTGTCCACACATTATTACCATCGATACATCGAATACGTTGTTTTAATACGGAGTAAATATGGTATTAAGAAGTATTCTTGATGATAGACGCAGTTCTAACATTGGATGTATGTATTGACATTGGTTATACCGTATCTTCGTGTTATCTGCTTTTTGAATGGCTGGTATGTGCTATTGGGTTTACTATATGGAACACACCATCAGATCCAAAATACGTAAAGTGCATTAATTCCAATGAAACCAGCACACAGTATGTGATATTAATTGAGCTCCTCTGTCGGCCGAATAGTGACTTAATATTGGAAACGATCATTGAATTTGTTGCTTCAGAATATTTACTGCAAGCGTGTTTATATTTAACGTTAATATTCTTCTCACTGTTATTGCTAAATGTACAGTAAAGGGGAAAAAATTGAAATTTTTAAAATATGTCATAGGCCAAATAAACTCTGTGGTCCCTAGACCAATATTGCACTCTTGGACACGTGATTATTTGTAAAAATTTTGTTTTAAATATTCTGTGTTATGGGTGTTCTGAAATTTTAGCTGCATGATTAGCAATGGACCCAGACATTCTGCCTCTGCATATCTGGGCAACACCTCCCTAGCTTTCTTTTTGTTGTCCGCTCCTATTTGTATAAATTCACGCTATTCTCGGCCACGTGTCTTTTTTCGTTCTACTAAATGCTAGATCCATCCGTTTTTAAATTACTTTCAGATGTTATTTTAAGATTCAGGTTATTCATTTGAAATTAGAGTCTCAGATAACTTTGATCACTTTTAGATTTGTGCGATGCCAGTCTTCATTTCTTTCCATGTTGGCCTTCTGGGTTCAAACACTGCTCGGATATGCAGTTAGATTTAAAAATTTCGGAGAAACATACTATCTCCATCTTCAGGGTTGTCGATGGTAAACTGAAGAAACAGTGGTATCTGCTTGCAAGTCCACACGACGTTAGAACCCAAAAGACCAACATGAACAAGTTCACTGCCGTGAAAACCTCGAATCTAACATGTTTCAATTTGATGTCCATCTAATTATTTAGAGAATGTTTGCTTTTCAACCAACGTTGTCACGGTGATAAGTTTAAATGTATGAAATTAAAACTTTGCATACCGTGCAGTGTTGAATATTTATCTGGGATACTGGGAACGACCCGTTCTTCAAGTGCCTGAGCACTGCGGGTCCAAACTTTTCGTTGGCTTGATCTATAGACATTTTGGTAGGACTCCTTGGACGAGGGATCGGCCCGTCGCAAGGCCTCTACCTCTACACAGGACAGCACAAACATCCATGGCTTGAGCGGGATTCGAACCCACGGTCCCAGCGACCAAGCGGAACAAGGCCCGCGCCTCAGACCGCGCGGCCAATGCGGATATTTATCTAAAATATATAAAATACAAACAAAATTGTTTACACCTTGAAAAAACACTTGGTGCCAAAAGCGTTTCGATCTCAAGAGGTCACCGTCATTGGCAAAAACATTAATTCATTAGTCTGTCTATTAAATCATGCAATTTATAAGACGATGGTTTGTTATAAATCATAAAGGTCGCACTTTATAAAACCATATTTCATGCAATACCACACTGGACGTTGGTGTATTATCTAAATTGAGTTACTTAGCTTATGTCCACTGGCCTGAGTTGAGGTTTCCGTTGTTGGTCTACGGTAAGCCGTGGTTGCGTTGTCTGTGCCCGTGAATTTCAACGTTGCGTGGGTTTTATAAATGGATGAGATAATCTTGAAATATAGATCGTATAGATAAACATAAAACAAATATTTTTCGTTAGTCAATAAAGGTTTTGAAGAACAGATTCTTTAGATGGAAGGATAATATTAGAATAATTTATAGTTGGAGCTGGACAAACCTACTCATTATAAGCATAAATTGCGGGGTTTATAATGTTTTTTTTTCAGATTCATTTGAGCTAGAAATGTATTCACTACCTGAACAAATAGTCTATTAGCATTCATTGAAGATCCTTCACCGTTGACAATGTTGGTGTAACGTCTACGTCAGAGAATGCTTTCAGTGGTAGTAGAAATATATTGTACTTCAGCGTAATTTATATTTCTGTATCAGTATAGACGAAAGAAGTGGTATGAAACAAGTGGAATTTTGACACATGATAAGCATTTTGTTCCGTAGATCACAGCGAGAGGGCCTAGTCGTTTTTGGAATAATCGTTTCTTCACAGGATCTGGCTTGAAATCCTGACGGATGGCGTGTCTTCCTAAGGCACTTAGCCGCGTCCTACAAGAAGCAGGCACGCCTCGCCGGGTAGTTTACTACATCAAAATGAGATCTTTACATCGTTAATAGTTATGTTTATATGAAATCGTATCCATTACTAAATTCTTACGTCTTTATTTTATACAAAACAGTTTATCAATTTCAAAACTTGTAAATTAATTTATTTCTAGACCATATTTTAGTAGCTACCGAGTTTATTTAGCTTTTCATTGTGTCATTTCTTGTTATGGGCGTCCAGTATTCGGATATAAATGTAGGACGAGACTATAAATAATAAGGATTTTCGAGGTTTTATTCAGAAATTCTAGGCAACCGGAAATAACTATGACAATTATTCGATCTTATACAATGTAATCTACGTAGATAAGAGGTCATGAACACAAAACGGTATGATAGCCTTTACAGTCGTGTTTCGGTTCGACGTGTTTTCTCAAAAAATGTCGGGGTGATAACCCACAATGCTACATGATTACCTTATCTTCAGTCCAATAAGATTTATAATTCATTTTGCCACTTAATATTAATCATGCGATAATAGAATTTGCAGTCGTTCAAATGACTCGATTTCTAAAATTACGTCTCTTCAAGGAACCTGTATAAAGTGTCGCTAGTGTCGCTCTCTCTTCATAAATTCGCATTTCCATGTTATTACAGGTTGTAGGAAATTAAAATGTAGGAGGTTGAGGTGACCTTGAGTGGCATGACAGTGACTCCCAGCTCGCTTCTTGTTACAAAAGTTCTTCTGCCTGCAGGCAGTAACTCTGACATGTGGTTTCTACTTTTCGCTTTTCCCAAATCAAGTCTCTAGTCTCAGCTCATCACAGTGTGTGTAATTCTGCGAGTTACAATTTGCTTCAAACCATCTCAAAACTGGAAACGGATTTACGCTCACGTATTCACATAGATGACAGATTAGTGTAATATTTAACGACTGTGTTTCAATTGCATTTTGTTTGGAAAAGGATTAGATGATTTTAAGTGAAGGGTGAATATGGATTAAGAAGGTAGTACACATGCATTTCCATGGAGAGGCCGTTAAAATGTCGGTTGGGGTATGTGGTAGCACTGACTAGATTCAAAGGATGAACCCATTGAAGAAATTAAAGATCGTTATCGCTAACCTAAACTGTTCGGTTTTGTCAAATATGTAATGTTCGGTTGTGAGAATATTTTACATTATTTATTGTTTGTAATCGTGGCGGATTTAGTATATTAATTATTGTACATGTTAATGAATCGTTTACCATTCTTCTATCCCCATTTAAAGTGTAGAAACGACGGAATTTTGATCTGTATATTAGAAAATGCTGAAGTTATTAATTTGGAAGTTTAGTACGTAATTTAGCGGTTTTGGCTGGAGGGGGTGGGATCTTGATGAATTTAAATCGGGAAGGCTGCATGAGAGGCTTGCAGTGGCAACTTGGAAGATTTAAAATGCACATTTCATTAAATAATATTCATAAATTCAGTACTTACCTCAAAGAAAACACAACGCATGCTAATTGGTTAATTCCGTTTCGGCAAATATTCACCTTTTGCCCTGAAAATCATACGTATACTTTATTATGATATATTGGTAAGGTGTTATCTATTATCAGTTATTTACAAATTAAAACATTAGAATTATAAAATTTACTATGTTTCAGGGACTGAATCTGTTTCTTATTCAAGAAAGAATGTGCTTGTTATGTGGCCCAGTAATGAAGACGTTTTTTACCCAATAGGTACCTCAAAACATGTACATTCTTGCCTGAAGACGGAGAAAAAATTGTTCTCCGAAACGAACTATTTCTTTTTAAAAATTAATTTCACAGGTTTACATAACTAATAATGGACAATACCCTACCAAAGTATCATAATCGTCCTTTACGTCATCATCAGCAAAGTTTTTTTTTTTTTTTTTACAAATTTTCTTGTTTGTTCCTACACGACAAGTGTGATCGTCATTAATTTAGCTCTGCGCCTTGCCCTGTGAATTACAACCAGACGTGTAATAGATCAAATTACGTAACATTGAATAAATGAAGACCACCCACCGCGAGACAGACAAATCGATGCACCCACAGGCCGCCGGCGGCTTCTTAAAAGCGGGCGCTGTGTGCCTAATTACGGCCCGTATTTGTATTTCATCTGTTTTGTTTGTCTATCACAATCCCCACCCCTCCACACCCTCATCAGAGGATTGGCATGACATCAGCGAACTGATGTACTTGTCTGTACTAACGGTATGATCGGTAAACAAGTATTTTACGTCCTGCTTTGAAAATGTAAAATGTGATACAGGTGGGAAATCAAAATTATTCTATCTGTACGTCATGTAGTCTTTAAAATCCGCTTTATACCGGATGGCGAAATAATTATTACGTTTTTATTAACGTAGCAGTTTTGATTTTACAGAGTCAAAATACGTTTTATTCTCGTGTAAAAAATAAAACGAACTGAATGAATATATTTGGTGAGTTTTATTAAATTCCACTAGGCCTATCATTTTTACAATTGCTTTCATACGTCAGTGGATAATACCACAAATTTTTAAATGCCAAGTACAGCTAAGAGAGTTGTCTTTAATAGGAGTTAAATTGACGGTTTTGAACCAATCCCTGACTGTTTACGGCGAGATGGCTGGTAGAGTGAATTGATCACTATTTGGCTCGCAAACATTTCGGGACACCACACTTAGGCATGTCTCATCTGAAATTATTTTCCTGTTAATAAAATGTTTTTACTCTATGAATAAAATATGAAGGGCCAAAATTAAAAATATTTTTGTTGGTATTCCGTGCAAAATTTATTAATTTTCTCTGTTCCAACAAAAATGTCGTTGTGCAGCAATAAATATTAGTCTGTGCTCGAAGTAATATAATTCAATGTATTTTTACATTTTAAGCGTGACTAACATGGCGACCGGATGAAAAGTGTACAGATATATTCCATGTATACTTTTAAATACCGACAAAACCATACGTTATAATGATCTCGCCTTTAAAGTCCGTTACATCGTAATGACATAATATTATTCCGTCTTGTAGGCCGTCAAAACTTGTTGAAATTTGTTAAACGAGATTATCTTTACCTAAGTCATATTTGCTGCAGTACAAAGTTCCGCAATAGTATTTCTGCAGTGTGCCTCACCTCAGTTCCCAGGTTGTTTAACATTTACTAGAGGCAAATTACCCGCATTACAGCTCTCGCAAGCTGTTTGTTTTAATTTCCTGTAAAGTGGTCGGCTTGAAACTTATGAAAAATAACAGAACAGTGGAATTACTGGCTGTTATGTTGGTACAGTGAGCGCTGCCGATTTATAGTCTTAATGTTAGCGAGTTTCCTCGTGTCTGCATGCGGGTGTTCTTTACACATATCGATAAATGAAGCATGTCTTATGACTTCGATATATTTGTCTGTTCGTCTGTTGCGAAGGATATTGATGGAATTTTCATATCAGAGACCTTTAATATAACTGACTGCAAACTGTGAAGTTGGACAATAGGAAACAGCTAGAATTTTAATTTATGTAGATCATTACTTAATTTTGACAATATTAAAAGAATCTTGTGAAAGATGGAATGTAACAAATAAGCCTACACTGTTTATATGAATGGTTTCACTAATTTTAGCGGGATTTTAAAAGGAAATTTTAAAGCGTGCGTTTCGGAATAGCAACTGTGTAATTTGTTTTACGTTGTCGTGTAAATTTTACAGATATTATTGAGTAATATTATGTAATAGTTTGTCGTTCTTCAGCCTTTCATTGTAGTGTATTCAAATAACAGCAAATTGAGTAGTGTGTTTCAAAAATATGGACTTGCACAAATCTGTCACATAATATTCATCCTCTAAGTCAATATTGTATTGGGATGTTTATTGCATTTATCAAAATCGATTTATTTTTCTTCATAATAAACCGGTTTATCAGATAATTTATGAAGTTCTCACGACGATGAAGATGTTTATATCGATATTTTTGGTTGTATCGCCATGTGAACTTTCAGGAAAACACCAGCTTTTCGGAGGAACGTACTGTCTCCACGGCACCACGACTCACAAGATCAACATAGGCGGTTGATCACGGTTTGTACGGTCATAGGCCTTTAAAATTATATATCCACGAATGTTTCTCTGTGTTCTGTTGTCACCTTTTTTCGAAGCTTAGGCTTCTGGTTAGTTCCTTAAATGAGCGGTTTTTAACGTTTTGATTTATGTGGACCCCCCGCTGAATCACTACCGGAAGCCACGGACCCCTAAGCCATTTCTACAATATGAACTTCAAAACAACACACAGAAAGTACACAGACAATACACAAATTACGAAATATTTTATTTAATTCACAAACGAAAAATATACAAAATTATAATTTAAATTAAGATGGGAAAATTGATGCAGCGTCTCAGCGACTAGCTTTCCAATATTTGGTTTTATTTCTGAGAGTTTAATTCTGTAACTGAAGGGTTTCCCCCCCCCCCCCCTTGCTCGTGCAATGAGTCCAGCTCCCCACCTGTGCTGATTACTACGCATTTGGACAACTGAAATCCACTTGACGTCAGAAATTCGTTTAAAGTGTTGTACAACTCTTCATAAATTGTGTGTCAAAGAGCGGCAGAAGAATAATTCTTCAATAATTTTTAACTCAAACTCGTATCTAACATAACACAGCAAATGACATTTGTTTGCGATGTCCGTACTTTTACTAATTCTTCTGCGTTATCTGAAATTTTGTCAGTTCGCTTGTTTACCGTGTTGTTAGACAGTGACACCAAATTTAAATCTTTCGCTGCTTTTTTTATCCGACAATTTCACTAACTATGGTCTTAGCAGCAGGTAATACCAGTTCTTAAGCGATTGTATGAAGTTTTCACAGCATTTTAATTGCAGGAACTCGTTGTGATTTTAATCAATTTCCTTCTTTGTCGAATCTCTTGATTTTTGAAAAAATTCGATACAGTTTTTAACATTTTCTTCATGATTATTTTCCAAGTGTCTTCGTAATTCAGATAGTTTCACGGCCTCATTTGTCAATAATCTGTTTATTCACAACGCACTCTTATGATAATGCACTCAGACCTTCATTACTCACATTACACTTAAAGACCGCTATCGCACTCTACGTTCTGTTCAGTTTGCGCTACTGGTTGCTCAGCAGGTCAACGCACTAAGGTTCAGGTTATTTGGAACACCTTTGATGTTCCTAGATCTTTCTTTGTAAACAGCATAAATCTTAAGACACTTGATTTCATCAAAGAACTTTAAAAGTATTACAACTTTATGTCTGAATCATAAACCACAAATATTCCGAAATAAACTACCTTATGGACGTAAATTATTCCAGAAGCAAATGTATTACGAAAAATGCTAAGTTACATCAACGTAAGATTAGTTATTTAGGGGAAAGTAGAGAGGTAATTAATTATATTGGTAGTATTTAACTGGCTACAGCGACTTATTTCCAAGTTTTTGACGTAAATACGTCTATAAGGAAGGGTAATTCGGCAAAAAAGTGTAACGAAAAAGGGAAACGAAAAAGTGTAACAGGAAAATGTGTAAGATCCGATAACAATGGTTACCTAGGGAACGTCGTGTTTACTCGGCATTATTGTTACCTAGGAAACGTTACATTACATTTCATTACTTTACATTACATTCATCTACCACAGGCCCATTTTAAGCGTAACTAATTCAAGTTAAATAAGCAAAGTCTTAATCAAACTTTACTCAATTGTAAAGCATTTATAAAGGAAATATTTATAATAAAGCCAATATATAAACTTCCTTTCCGTATAGACGTATTTACGTCAAATTCTCCGGAACCGTGGGTCCACTGACAACTTTTTATCTACCAAATTAACAGTAAATTAACTTTAAGGTTTTGGACATTGTTAGAAATAAAATTACAAGAAAAACAAGTGAGAGTTCAGATTTTTATGACGGCAAATATGAAAATGTGTCTATTCTGTTGTTGCGCCACTGAAACGGCGATGAACTTCTTCCAAATTACATGGTGCAACTACCCAAAATGCAGCCGTCTTGATGATTTGATTGTTTGGTAGTTTAACGACATAGTTTCAGCTACACATTCTATTAAACGCGATAGAAAGATGGCTACCATGGCGTATTTGAAAGTCTGGAGACATTGAGTGAAAACACAACTATATTTAGTGAGTCGGCCGAATTCAATGCGGGTTCTTCCGGAAAAAATGTATTTCGGTGCATATATATAAAATAATTAATAATATAATTATAAATTAAAATTAAGTAGCAGAGGGTAATTTGTATGGGGAGAGGTGACATCTTCAGGACGAAGCTCCCCATTTTCTTTGCTACTTTCCTTCTTCGTCGGTGTAACCGGCTACTTGTTATGACTAAACAACGATGATGTATGACCGACATGTGTCAGTCTTGCACCTCGTGGTGCGCTGTGCTCAGCACAGAATAATAACCGCGCGACGACCAGACCAGGGACAGCGGAAGGGAGCAGGACGGGGGAGAAAAATTGTACCCGTAAGCTTCAGAGAACGTGCGTTGATAAAACGTTGCAATTAGCAGCCTTAATGACAGCAGTGACGGCTCGTCCAACGCTGAAAACATTTCTGCACGCCACTGAACTCGCTACTAATCAATGCAAAAACGTTTACCTGCCATATCAAGAATTTTACAAAACTGTTAACATCAGTTCGAATACCATTCGAAAGTTAGAAGTGTATCCGTGGGCCCTTCTTGTTATGTTTCTCTGTGTAGGCAAATCCTTGAGACGGCCTTGTTCAAGGAGTCCCACAAAAGTCCGTCAGAGAGTGTGAATACCTGAAAAATCTCCATAAGGCAAAGGTCTTGAAAAAGAGAAAAGAATCAGTGTCCTTGCAAAGTGATGGAATGTCCTGAAAACATTTTGCTTCCGTCCTTCCAGATGTAAACCTGTGAATATGATGCAGTAAGCGAGAAAAACAATTTTGGAAATTCATTTTTTGTGACGATTCAAATTGTAAAGAATCCTTTTTTAAAAAATTGTATCTGTATAGGCCTACATAAAAAAACATTCGGAATAAGAAATACCGAAGATCAAATCGGTGTATGACGCAGAAAAATTATAATATGCAAGTATAAATAATTTAATTTTAAAGATGGGTGTCTTCTAGGTTGTTGCGCCGTGTAGTCTGGTAGAAGTTTACCGGAGTTTCAGAAATCTTTGCTGCCTCCATCATCAGGGCGATCATCTTCATTAAGCCACCTTGCACGGCTGGTAGCCCGAGAAGAATTTATTATACGTTATCAAATTATTTCAAAACTCTTGTCTGTAATATCCTTTGTAATTTCGAAGGGAATTCTCCACTCACTGGCCTGTAGTCTAGATACGGAGAGCGTAGTTAAATAAACCCTAAATAAATAAAAGAAAACCTCCGATTAAGCGCCACACGCTCTAGCCGCTATCCATCAACAGCTGTGGCAACACAAATGTACCGTTAAGCATTATAATGAAGTCCGATTGAGCGACATTTTTGATTCCATCGGTTATACAGAAACCTCCCTGCAATACCACCCAGTTGCTACTGAACACCAATTTCTGTGATGACAAATTAAATCTATTCAGGTGAGAAATCACCAATAGCGTTTTGTGGTGAGTAATGTATAAATGGTTACATTCCAAAATCAGGAAATAAAGTACGTAAACCATTTTCCTGAGGAGTCGTTTATTTAAAAATGGTAATATTACGTAGAATAAGCTGCATATATAAATGGGCATTTTATTTATTTAGTGTTCTGTCTGACGACAGGTCCATATGAACAGGATCCTTCCATCCTTTTCTCTTCTCGGACTGGGACCTGTTCATATACGTTCTTGGCAGATGATCCAGAAGTGGTTTGCCATTGCCTTCTTCTGTGTGTGAATGGAGTAATTGTTGGGATGCCACGGAGGAAAAGTCCATGTTGCCTAGACCACGGCCTTGCCCAACACAAGTCATAAATTCTGGCACCGCCGGGAATCGAACCCGAGACCCCAGGATTACAAGGCCAGCGTTCTAACCGCTAGACCACCTCATCTTATTATTATTTAGTGTTCTGTCTGACGACAGGTCCATATGAACAGGATCCTTCCATCCTTTTCTCGGACTGGGACCTGTTCATATACGTTCTTGGCAGATGATCCAGAAGTGGTTTGCCATTGCCTTCTTCTGTGTGAGTGTGAATGGAGTAATTGTTGGGATGCCACGGAGGAAAACTCCGTGTTGCCTAGACCACGGCCTTGCCCAACACAAGTTATAAATTCGGGCACCGCCGGGAATCGAACCCGAGACCCCCAGGATTACAAGGCCAGCGTTCTAATCGCTAGACCACCGTGGCAGATAGAAATGGGTATCATTCCAAAAATTCTGTTAGAACCGTTACAGATCAACATCCTTTCTATATTTTAATAGGGCTAGTGGACTCGTGTGTAATGTGAGTGTCTTAAACCCGTGTTCTTTGAGTAATTAACACACAGTGCCAAAGCAGCGTTCAGTTTGAAAATAATCCCCTGACTTGTAACGAAACAAGGAACACGCGCATAACTTTTGGCAAACCACTTGGCTCGTGATGCACCGAAACGTTCGCGGTCTTTGCCAAGCCATGCTAAAAACATTTATCCTAAGTTTTCAATTCTTGATAGCAGTTCAAGTCGTGCAGTCTAAGCAACAGTCTGAAGCGTTTTCAGTTACGTGTAGAATAGCTATAAATTTCTACATGTCAAGTTGTTTGCCGATACCTATGCAGGCGCTTATAAACTCGGTCAGTTGCACTTGGTAGAGAGCAGTGCTAAATTATAGTTGAAAAATGATAAGAAATTTTCGTGTTAAAAAAATATCACGGTACAAGCCAGTAAACTATTTATTTCTTTTGTTGAGTAAATCCACTAGTCGGTACTTTGATGGAAATATCTCTCAGTTTAAATACGAACAAGACGTCTGGAAGTTTGAAATTGTTTTTTGAGGGAGAAAAACTTTTAGATATTATTTGTATTTTGTTCAAAAATGAGATGGCAGTAAAGATGCTATTACTGTTACAAATCCGTTAAGTACGGACACAAATTCTCTACTTTTGCCTTTTATTTTACTCTCAAGGTCGTAACTACAATATTTTACATGCCGTATGTCACTTTGATACATTAATAAATAAAAATGCACCGACAAATTAAATACAAAATGCATTTACCTTTACCCCCACTTTAGCGCCAATATTTTTGTGGCGCTCTAAAGGGGTTTGACCGTACATTTTCCATTCTGCCACATGACTAGGCTATTGTAACCGCTCATCAAAGCATCATTTAATTTCGCTTAATTAATTTGCATATTGATATTTTATTCCTTTGTCAAGCTTTTGTACTTTGGTGTCATTTACATAATTTCATTAATTTCAATATTAATTTACATGTTAGTTTATCAGTGTGTATGCGGTTTCATATTCTAAATTGTTTACTTTTGTATGTTCCATTTATCAACGTATTAGGCATATCCGCTTCTGGTGCTAAGTTCATCTCAACTTATAAGTGAGAATGTAATTAATGTAGGGATTTACCTTGTTTCGCCGTTAAATTTTGGAAATTGATGTTCGAAGCGAAATTAATATTTTATTTCATTGTTTGTCACTTACTCGGTAATTGAAAAAATTGTGAGACAAACTGTTTTTTATATGTAACGATTTTTTCTCTGTTTTTGAATTAAATTGGCCGTGTTTGTCATCGATCCCAAGACCTACAGGAAATATGAGATCTTGTTACGTACTTCTTGATTATATCTTGTAACTATATTAGCCAATCAAGAGTTAGAGATCGACTGGGGATGTATTATATTCCTAAGTTATGTGGTTGACACGTAACATTCGCAGCTGTACTAAGACATAAATTTATAACTTAAAAACCTGAAACACAAATTTATAATCTAAAATCCTGAAACAAAATATGTAAAATAAAAACTCGAAACACAAATTTATAATTTAAAAATCTTAAACACAAATTTATAACCTAGAAACCTGAAAGAAAAATTTATAACCTAAAGGAATTGAGTGCCATGGGGTGTAGGATGTTTACGTATCGCAACAAACGTAAATCGATCTCGTGATAGTAATCAAAGTTCTGAATGCTGTAACAAAACTGTGTGATTTAGTAAATAGTCAGGTGACATTTTCTACAAGAAATCGAATTAACAAGCAGGCCGTAGACACAACCTAGAGAGAGTTTCATCCTATCAAACTAGGAAAAGTAAATGCTGAGTTAGCCTTACGGCCATCAACCAATTCATTCGTTCATTTATTATTACTTATATTTCCGATACTTGGTCGACCTGTTCTTTAAGTGTCTGAGCACTGCGGGTCCCAACGTTTTCGTTGGCTTGATCTATAGACATTCGGTAGGACTCCTTGGACGAGGGATCGGACCGTCGCAAGGCCTCTACCTCTACACAGGACGGCACAACACAGACATCCATGGCTTGAGTGGGATTCGAACCCACGGTCCCAGTGACCAAGCGGCACAAGGCCCACGCCTCAGACCGCGCGGTCACTGCGACCCTTATTTATTATTAACTTAATTAATCCCATATATTACAACCTATATAACTGATTGTGGCCCTAAATCATTTGACTGCAAGTTATCGAACACTCGATGAAGGTTGACTTCTTTGTGTTTTATACTTTTTATGTCTTTTTGTGGTTCCTCTCTCTTCTCTTTAATTGATTCCTCATTTTCTTTGTCTCGTACTTTTGAATTTTTGTTTTCTACATGTTTATTTCAGTCCGGAATTGTATAAGGATGTTTTAATGGTCTCTGTGTGAAGGAGGTACGGTCCATATACTTTATTATCCTCTTTCTAACTTATTTCTTCTCCAGCTTGTTAAGATATCTGTTTCAGATATTGGTAACTGACAGTAAGAGTTTAAATTCGATATTCTTCTATCCCTTACAAGTGGACCTACTTTTCTGTTATATTACATAATCAGTCATGTCCATTTGCCCTCTGGTTGTTCATGTATACTTACGCACGTGTGATCCAAAGTTTTCACATCTATTTAATATAATAAATTCTTATCGGAACCGTCTCCGTCCTGATCCTCAGGGTGCTAAAATTACTGAAGACGTTTCTTTTTTAACCTTTCAGCCACCTGAAACAGCTGTTAGCCCGATAAGAATTTATTATATGTTTACGCATATTCATTTCGAATGATGTACATCCATTACTTGTCTTTGTATTATTGCAAGCAGCGAAATCTCTCATTGTTATTATCCGTTGGTCTTTGTTCCATGTGATATTTTTATCTCTGACTCCAGCATTTATATCTCCAGCAATCAAGTTATAATTCTTATATATTTTCAGTAACTTTGTCTAGTTCTTCGTACAATGTAACTGTCTTCCTTCGTCTGATGCATACGTACATGCCTATTAGCGTGCTAGTGGACTGGCCCGTTGAAATTCGACGGGGGAGAGTTTACTTTGTATCTTTATACCTTCTGTGTAAGTCAACGAATGTTGCAAGAAACTGTATACCTAACCTTCAGTCAGTCTCTTGTCATGAGGATATTTTGGTCATTTAGTGAAGGAGTTACGTCAGTATTCTGTACGGAATTGCACCGTGAGCTAAATATACGTGTAATAATATTAAAGTGGGTCTTAAGGGAAATGAGAACTGGGTTAAGTTGCTGAAGTTAGGAATTTTGTTGGAGTTGATCATAATTCTGAAATAATTATTATTTTTCCTTCAGATGCACGATTGTGAACATAAAAAGAAATTTAAACGAAATATTTGTATCGATATTTCCCAAGCACCAGTCTTGTATAATTGTCCACTAAATCAGCAGCATGCGCCTCGCTACAAATATTGAATTTATATTTCCGTGACTCGGTTTTTACAACCCCATTTGTGATAACGAGGTGCACTATTCTAACACTATCGCTAGTGACAAAGTTACTGATTTCATAACTCGATTCCTTAAGCAAATCACTCGCCTTATCTTCTATCATAATTATGTCTATCATTTACCCGAATATGAATCTCGCTTTAGACTTATTTATTATTTAGTGTTCTGTCTGACGACAGGTCCATATGAACAGGATCCTTCCATCCTTTTCTCGGACTGGGACCTGTTCATATACGTTCTTGGCAGATGATCCAGAAGTGGTTTGCCATTGCCTTCTTCTGTGTGTGAATGGAGTAATTGTTGGGATGCCACGGAGGAAAACTCCGTGTTGCCTAGACCACGGCCTTGCCCAACACAAGTTATAAATTCTGGCACCGCCGGGAATCGATCCCGAGACCCCAGGATTACAAGGCCAGCGTTCTAACCGCTAGACCACCGTGGAGTCGCTTTAGACTACGCAATTAAAAATTTATGGCGCGGTATATTACCGCTAAGTTAATACAGTTAGGGTATTTTCTCTTGCCAAATTACCGAATATAAAACGAACTCAGTTTTGTGTGTGTGTGACGGGGGGGGGTTCTCATTTTATTCAAACACGAATGTTGAGCCTTATGAGAAGAAACTGCAGTTCTTGCCTACAATGGCTCCCGACCCACATTCTGTACATTTTATCGCCGCAGGATTTCTGCCATACCACAGTATAAATTACCAATAGCTCAATCTGTTGCCAGCATTGCTATGCAGATTGCCGCTAATCCAGGGGATACATTGTTGATGCTCAATGGAATGTTTCACTAGTACCGCCTGTTTCCGATAGAGCACACCACTTCCCCAGGGAACACGCATTATTGTCTACCGCGAATGCAAAGGGAAACGAAGGGTGTAGTGGGGGAGGAACATAATGGCTTTTATGACGATTCTTTGCGGATAGAACAGGAAATTTACGGTTGTGTTTGTAGATCAGAATGCCGAGGAAAGTGATGTAGTATTCATAAGACTTGCAGTAAGTACTACAGACAGGATCGTGGAAAGAACATACAGATGGCAGGATCGTATTAAATATTTTGTGAGGTTATGTTAATAGCATTGCATTGTTTTGCGTAATAATTAATTCTCAGCGATGGTGAACGTTTAGGCTACGTTAGAAGAATATCGGTCAATTCTTCGGCTTTGTTGTGTAGAATCATAAAACCCTTTTACAGAAGACCAACCAGGCCTCGCAGGTGTCTGACAGATTTTAGCTACTTGCAGTCTCGCTTAATCTCTTCCGGCTGAACACTGGTGTAGTACCACTTGTCGAATCTCAACTGAACACGTATATTGCGTCTGTCTTCACAGTAATGTATCCGCCATTCCGATAGCGAAGTTAATGCTGCCCCTGCAGGACTGGAGGACTGCAATTCTCATCACATTTATCGACATAGGCAACCCGCCAATCTATTGTGCTGCTCACGCGAAAAGCACCTCGTAGTGAGAGAGAGAGAGAATTAGTAGCTGGTGAAGGGCTTGGTTAGATTCAGACTACTTATCGATGAATCGCTGACTACATAAAGTTGATTCTGGTATAATTTCGAACTTCCGTGCTTGTGAAAGAGGCAATAATCGAATCAGTGATTACATCTATGAGGACATATTATGATCTTTCACTTAAAGTTATTTTTGGACAAAATAAAGTTTCTAAACCATATCCTTAACACGTTTCACTTTCAAGATAAAAATGTGATTTGCTACTGAGTTATTATGGGCCTAACTAGGCTATATTTCTACAACTTCACATAAATAAATTTGCAAATTCGCATATTAAAACAAATATTTTAAAAAATAGTTTATTAAAAACATTATAAAGTTTTTGTATTTGCTTTTCTCCAACCAATCTATCAATGTAAGGCTGAAATTTTGTTTTTCTAGAAGTCACCATGTTTTAACGTTATAGTTCGAAAGACGACATCGATGCTTGTCACTGGTTGTCTCGTTACCGACAATGACTTCGCAGAGATATGCATGTGAAAAATTTCTAAGTTACGAAAAATTTTAATAACTTCCTAGACTGCTTAGCATCATCTGCTTCACAAATTAAGAATGTTCTTCAAAATGTCCTTATAATTTAAAGTACATTTTATTTTAATAACTTCCGTTTGTATATGTGTATCCAGTGCATTTATTTTCTCTCCAGGTATAGAAAATAGATTACTTTCGTTCTTTAAAATTTCAAATACTTTATGTTGATTAGAGCGTCAGTCGAAAAGTATTTATTATAAATACCGTGTTACAGTTAACTATGACGATAATATATTGAGGACCTATTCTTCGATACATCTGTCGTCAGAACTTTTTAATACCGATTGTAAACTCCGCTTGATTTTAATACCTCGTAGTATAATTCCTTTATTTTTTTTAGATAATAGTGCAATATCATACAATGGTGCAGTCATACCTGTCATATTGTCAGAAATCCGTTGAAACAATGCTTTTTTACCTACCGCTGATTCTCTTTTATTTTCCATACAATTTTTTCACAACGCTGTTCCTCACATCAGTTTTCCCCCCTTTATGTCTTATTTGTTCTTCTACACATAATGTTCCACACAATAACACCTGTTATTATTTGATAATAAAGTCCCAATTTAACTTTTCTGTTGAAGACATAGCAAACAGAAACTCGTCTTCAGTAAGATCTCCTTTGCCGTAATGTTTAACAAAAATATTTCTTTTATATTCTTTATTAATTTCGTCGTTATAGAGAATTATCCTTTGACGATATTCGCCCGAGATAACAAAACATCTTTGTTTCAACAGCAGCAAATGTATAATAATATAAACAAAATATTTTTGTACCCAGAAACACATATCTTTAATTTAACAACAGAACATTCAGATATAAATTCAAAATTCTGGCTGCATATCTAACCATGGTAGCATAATTTATAACTTTAAAGTTTAAACGCCTTCTTTAAATCAGGTTACTACGATGTGCTGTACTTAGCTAAATTATAATTATATTATTATTATTATTATTACACTTCTGGCAGAGAAAGTAAAAATTATGGGCCAAATATTAAAATCTGAGATATTACATTTTGCTTTCTGTGGAAACATTTTCTGTCACAGTGTGTTATATGTGGTACATGTGTCACGCATTGAGAAACACTGATTTACACATTTTGCAATGGTTTCATTTTCATTTTAATCACAGAGCGTCATAAGATGACTTCCGCCATTTTCCTTTTTACGAGCTAGTTATGCTGTTTAGAATTGCCAGCTCTTCTGTTCCCTTCTTAATAGCAACAGCTCATGTCAGCAAGCTTTATATTAACTGCTAATTAAATACAATGCAGCAAATATAAATTACAGACGTTCTCTTTCTTCTCCTCCTCCAGGTCATGGATTAGGCCGATGGCCTGTTCCGGCTTCCATGAAATCCATCTTTGACGTGGTCTTCGAGGATCTAGTCTTCTTATAGGTCTATCCCAAAGGGCCTGTTTCGGTATTCGTCCTTCTTTCATTCTTTCTACGTGTTCTAACCAATCTTGTTTGCGTCTTTTTATTCTGTCATTAATTGAAAATACTCCTAACGTTACGAAGTACATTTAATTTGCTGACAGAAAGATGTTTCTTAAGTGAAAGCAAGCAATGAAGTCGTCAAAGATATGTCGTCATGCACATTTTCAGTAGGTACAATCTGTATTAATTAGAGGCCAACCTGTCAGAGTACGAACCTGCATAATTATTCTTAAATTCCGAAAAACTCAACACTTTGTTAAATCTTCTTATGGGACACATGCAACATTTTAGTTGAAGTACCCGACATTTTGCTACTAAGTACAAAATAACCCTTCATTGTCACCTGATCCAGTTCAGTTTAGCCCAAACTATTCATCTTACAACTCTTTTAATAATATCCTTATATCTACACGTAAAGAGGTCGAAGGCGACTATCCTTTGGGTTGTTGTGCTTTGTAGTCTGGCAGAAGCCGATGAGGTTTCATTAGTGCTTGCTGCCTCCATCATCAGTGCACCGCCCTAAAGATGGACAGTCATCTTCACACTCACCGCTGTGAAATCCATAAATCTACCTAAAAGCTCCTTTGGCTTCAAAATGTTTGAGCACCATAACGCATTTATGAGTGTCACGATGTTGGCAACCCCTTTGTAGCCACTTTTCTGGTCGCACAAGTGGCGAGGTGTCGGAGAGTCACCTATTCCCGACAATAATGGTAGCAGAGGCGTATTTATGGCCATGTTTGTCTTGTATTGGCCCCGGTCCAAGACTCCTCCACCATAGCTCGATATTTATTGGCCTTATACCAATAGAACAACCACAGAACTGAAATAATTACGGTTGAATTTGATTCTGCTGCTGCACTTCAACATTCCTCTTATTCGATAGGTCGCCGGTTCGGACCCTAACGCACATCATTACATACTTGAAGGTTTATATTCAATAATATTTCATTAATATTTTCGAATCTTTTACTTCACAGACTGGTATAAACATCAATAACACCACCTCAACAATAATGTTATATTAATAATATCTAGACACAACTTCCATTAAATATACTGAAAAAGATGATAAAATTATAAAATTGTAAAAATTATAAATAATTGTAATTTGAGTTTAAAAGTTTATAATTTACACCTGATGACGGTTTGATAAGCCGAAACATGTTGTGAATGCTCGATATGGAACATGAGATGATATTTTAATCATTTTAATTATCTTATCTTACTATTTTATTGTGATCTGACGGTAAACAAATATAATAATTATTTTAATTAATATCACAATATGACGCAGCTATACTATCTCATTTATATTTTCTGTTACTATAGCCTTCAGATGGAACTAAACGCTTGTAGGTTTTACTTGATATTAGGGTTAGTAAAATAAGCTGATAAATCACTAAGCGACTACAAATTCATCTCTCATCATATAGAGTTTGTCTCACTGGATAGCCCCCCCCCCCCCCCCCCCCACAGGTCCGTAAATTGACTTCCTACAGTGTGACCGGTGGTTTTATTCTGGTTCTTCATTGTTTTATTTCTGTCGTCATACCCAGTCCGAAATGTCATATGAACATAGGACTGATTCTCAATGGTTACGGATCTACGAATATTTGAATTTCAAAACGATATTCACCTTACATCGATCACCACAGTAATTCTTACGTCTTGTAGTATAGAATATTCAACAATTTAATTCCTTTATTCTATTCATCTTGTTTTCATGCACCATGTTTAAATTCAACCCCATATATTAAAATCTACGGATGTGAGGTCCGGTGGTATCAGTGGCCAGTTCAGCAGACCACCACGACCAATCTGTCGGTCGAGAAACTTCTCATTCAGGAACACCGTCACGTTTCGATTGAAATATCGAGTGTCACGTCACCGGTAGAAGTTCAATTTATCGTAATTAGTGTCGTTAAAATCTTCTTTATTTTATATTCTTGGCTACGAAACCGCTGAGAATTTGACTCATGTTTATCGACATTTCCCACTCAGAATGACTTCAGAAATAAGACTGAAATTTTGAAATTATGTCATCGAATATCATGTGCAATAAGTTCTGTATCTAAGATTCTGTGTCACCCTGTGCCGCTACGTCTAACTATTACGTTCTCGTGTAATATACGTAACCCAAATTTTTCTCCAGTTTGCATTGTTCAGAAATCTCAAGGAAGCAAGAATTTGAAAGATCCAGGCGTAGAAGGGAGAATAATATTACATAAGATGTCAGATAAAATGTTATAAAATCCATTAAGCACGCCAAGTGATTGACAAAATGCTGCCACCATTATGCAACTTTTAGAAGAGTGTCGAAAAGTATTGTAAATATCGAAACAGCAGGAATGGGAGAGGAAAGGGGGAAAATAGAAAAGGAGATTCGGGCACGAAATTGGTAAATAAAAGTAAAAACCGGGTTAAGGAAAGAAGATACGAAAGGAATTATCCCCATTGAATGTTAACGGGCATTTTCCGCTAGTATTAAAATAATAAAAGTAGAAAAATGAATACCTGTGTTATCTCCGCTAAATGACGTTTATCAGAGTGACTGGCCATTGGTTGAAAATTTGATACCGTATTTTCCCTAACTTAATGAGCATTTGTGACAGCGAGGAACGTTAATGTTTGTTTTTGAGGAATATTACTAGAAGCTTTGTTTAATGAGCTTTGTGTAATTGATATGTAATCAATTATTTGTAATTTTCCCATTAAGGTGTACTATTTGGAGTTTTTGGTATGTCTGGTGGCGAATTAAATTCGTACAAATCTGATATCTAATCGAACCACTCACGCACAACCGACGGTGTGTTAATTTTTAATAGTCGTCAGATGTTTTGAATTTGCGGCTATGATGGCGCCACTGCGTTGCGGTCTGGACTTATGCCACTCCTGCTTACGCGAAGCCACTATCAGAATTCACTGTGTAACTCTATCTGCCGCGAATGGTCTCTGAATTTTAATAGCACCGAATCTTAAAGGACAGGTTGCGTCAGCTTATATTATTAATGCTGTGTTTTTTTGTTACTCACAAAGTCTATAGCCCATTGAGATCTTTGAATTTGTCAACAATCCTTGATTTTGGTATTCTAGCGATACACGATGTGGAAAAAGTGGATTGGTGACTTCATTGAATAGCAGAAAATAACTGTCACTTCCCGGATATCGAGAAGAATTGCATGACTCACCACCAAGCGCTACAAGATTTTCCCGATAAGAGTCAAGAATCGATCTATTAAAGTAATAAAATAACATATCTGTGTAAAAGTGCTGCTGAAAATTACTTCCCTGTGATAATTGCGCTTTCCGGTTTATCCGTAGACGTACTGTATCTTTAGTAACATCAGAACCCTGATGATGGGGACAGAGTTTGTTCCCGAAACGTCGGTTTAGTACGGTAACCAGTTAACGCGGCTGATTGCCCGAGAAGATTTTATTGGAAAATGAGTATGTTTGATAAGAGACATGTTACACAAAAGAGCTTTATAATTTGTACTCTTCACCAGATATTCATTTATTATTATTTAGTGTTCTGTCTGACGACAGGTCCATATGAACAGGATCCTTCCATCCTTTTCTCGGACTGGGACCTGTTCATATACGTTCTTGCCAGATGATCCAGAAGTGGTTTGTTATTGCCTTCTTCTGTGTGTGAATGGAGTAATTGTTGGGAAGCCACGGAGAAACCGGGGAAGCCCCCGGAGGAAAACTCCGTGTTGCCTAGACCACGGCCTTGTCCAACACAAGTTATAAATTTGGGCACCGCCGGGAATCGAACCCGAGACCCCAGGATTACAAGGCCAGCGTTCTAACCGCTAGACCACCGTGGCTCACCAGATATTCATAGGACTATTAAATAAAGGAAAATGAGATGGGCATGACACATATTACGTATGAAAAATAATGAATCCCTACATTTAGGTTGGGAAGTCTGACGGAAAGACACAACTAGGAAGAACTAGGCGTAGATGGCATGATTTTATATCAGATCGCATCTTAGTGAAATATAGCAGGAGGGTGTGGACTGAATTTATGCAGTTGGCGGATTTTCTGAAGAAGGTAATAAACTAATGTGTCTCATATATGACGGGAATTTTCTGACTAGCTGAGCTTACCAGTAGCTTCTTAAGAAATACTCTACTTTATGTACTTCGGTAGTTACAAAGAATTGTCAAAGTTTTTATTGAAATATATATTTTACGCCATGTACTACTTTCGTGCACGATGAATCAGTTTTGGAGAACGTCACAAAGTTAAATTTCCCGAAGAAACATTACTGTTCATCGCTAGTACTGCATTTAATCCTAAATCTGACGAGTAATTTAGTTAGGAGACAGGCTCAGACAGACACAGTATATACATTAATTACTCACTTTATAAACTTGGTGTGGAAGACTCAACAGACTTCCATTCTAGTGATTGTCTTTATTTTTATTTTGTTTCGCCGGTAGAAATAATTACAGCGAGTAATGCGTTACTTAGAGAAACTTTGGAAAACCAAAGGGTTATTTTATTACAGAAAACATTATCGAGGCTTGAATGGAATGCACGGTAAAACACTGTATTTAGCAAATCTAAAACTTCTTGACGATGGTGAAGAGTCAATTGAATAAAAATTTTCTTGGATATTATCCATCGTCTAGTAAATATCCGGAGATAGGGATTAGCTCTATCTAGTGGGCCCAACTGAGTAGGAACCTGAAGACGGAGATAGAGCCTCATCTCCGAAACGTCGTTTTACGTTTTTTACGTTTTATTACTAGACGATGGATAATATCCAAGTAAATTTTTATTCAATTGACTGTATTTAGGTTCTGTCTGCGGTATTAGTTGAATTATTATTATTGTCGTTGTTGTTCTTGTGTGGTAGCTCAGCAGAGTGGCTTGTTAAGAACCTCGACGTCATGGGGCTGCTCGAATCTCGTTTGCCAATTTTAAACCGGTCACGTCGTGAGGCTCAGAACCAACTTAACATTATATTAATATGGAAGAAAACAGATCTTTACCTTCATTCCACCTCTGTTTCTCAGTGGTACAGCGTCAGGGGCTGTTTGTTTTCCCGTGATCCTCCCATTTCCAGTCACTCCTACTTTCTGACGCTCTACGCTTCAAAAACTCCGCTGCTACATAGGACACTGTAGCGCTAAGAGGGGAAGCTACTGTACTGTATAATGGAAGGGACGGGTTTAATTTTAATTTTATCTGCTTTCTCTCCGAAGTGGAATTATCATCACTACTTGTGAGTGTTCGCTTGTTTTTCGCCAACAAAAAAATAATTGTTTTACAAGCTACTGTAGAAAAATTTCAAGAGATAGAAATGAATGGGCAGAAGAAAAGTAAGGGTTGTACTCTCTTATCTTCACCCCTCGTTGGATTTCTCATTAAGGGTTGTTGCCTCCCTCCGTCTCTTGACAGCCAGATTCTGACGGATATTTTAATTCACAAGTTGGCCATCCTGTAACTAAGGTCTTATTTAATGCTGTTATACGAAGGCAGTCACACAGAAAATGTCCCTCTTTCATAAGTGTTCGGCATTATTTCCCTCTTCCTGTGCATAAGGATATTTCGTGACATTCCATCCCTCAATAGTAGAAGGGGTGGGATAACGTGTCTGTCTCCGGCTGTACCCTGATAGCACTTTAGTTCATTTCTTTCCAGATCGGGCAAAATATTAACATGGCTCCGTGCGGGATATTCCTCGTCTGTGATTCGCCCATTCCCTCAGACTTCTCTTCCGCGAACCCCATATAGGGCAAAGTCGCCAATGTTGGACCGGCTTCGTAATTTGGCAGTGTTTAATAAGTAGACTTTTCTAATCGTAAAAGTACAAATTATGTGTGGAGATGAACCTGTCATGTTATTTTTGTTGTGTTCAGAACGAAGAGCGAGACATGTTTTCTTTGCCTTTATCAAATTTTAGTCTATCGCTGGGGGCCAAGCCCCAACGAAACTAGCATCCTCAAGTAGGCTCTATGTGGTAAAACCCCAGAGGTTATATAAGAAATCCTATGGCTGAAGTGTCTGAAGTTGTCTAACTCGTGACGGCGAAGCCCTTCGAGGCCATTTTGGTCCTCCTGAGGCCAGGATCACCTAACCTGAGATGGTAGAGGCAAGGGGGTATGAACGAAGCAAGGTAAAACTAAGAATTAATAACAAATACAGTAGGAACATCCATTCATCGGATTTGCTTCCTTTGCTGTGGAAACCACTAAACAATTTATCGTTCCGAATTATCATTTTACCGTACATTAATCAGTAAATCAAAATTCCTCTCGCTGTCTCAGACTTCTACCATTAATACACTTTCTATTCATTTTGTATCCTTACCAGAAGTACCAGCGGGTAACTTCTGGGAACCTTTGGCAATGGACAAGTGAATCTTATCTGAACAGTATTTCACAAATCGATTTCGACCTTTAATAAAAAATACTAAATGTCTATTCGGTTAATATTTAGGAAAGATTTGCTGTTTAGTGTGAGAATAGACTGGAACTTGGGTTTACGCCTATAAATGCATTGTGGGAACATGTTATTGCTAGTTAAAACAGGTGTTACACTCTGTGGTAGAAAGCCTTTATGGTGTAATATTGTTGATGAAAGATCCGATTTAGAGGTTCAATAGTAACGCACGTCTGTACATCGGAACGGATTAATGCAGAAAGTAAAATAGAATACTATTAAAATGAATAACTCCTTCGACCGCTCGCTTTTTAATTAGGGAAAATAATTGGTCTTTTCGGAATTTGATTTCAGCTATGACGTTCGGGGTTATTTAACAATGTTGATTTAAGATGTGGATAAAAGCTAGAAAAGTTTAGGCGACAACGACCTATGAATTTCTCTCAACCTACTTCACTCTCGTCCTTCCGCACGTTCGATCAGGGGTCGTCCCGTTCCTATGGTAATAATGCAAGTTTCAGTGGGGATTTCTCTAGGGAAGCCACGCACGCATCCCGCTCGGCAACTGTTGGCATTCTTACATCGCAACTCACTAGTTGGCGTTGTGGGCAGTGCCACATGCCTGAGCGTAATGCATACGACATTATCGTGTTCTGTAAAATTTGGATTCAGTCTAAAGGCCGCACTTAAAGACCTAGAAGGCCACATGTGGCCTTAGGGCCGCAGGTTCCCCACCCCTGCTCTAGTGTAATGTACTGATAACATTCATAACCAGCTAAACAAATGCAGGCAAATATCAATACCAAATTTAACCGAAATTCTTTCCGTAGTTTTGATGATAAAGGTGTATAGAATCTCCCCGCTGTACCTGAACCAAAGATAGGAAAGTAGATTCCTACTCTGGAAGTGAATTAAACGATTGTCGCTTCTTTGTCCCCTCCGCCCCTCCCCCCCTCTCAATCGCATGTTCATTGTTTCGACTGTATTCTGGCTCTAATCGATTATCGAATGCCCTGTTTGGTTTGACTGATATGAATAATCGGAGCCGGGGAACATTTACATTAATTAATTTTCGAGTGTCACCTGTCTTGTGCAGACGCATCAATCATAACGGGGGTAGCAGCGCCAACAGCGGCGACACACGGAACTACAACAAGAGACAGACGTCCAATTAGCTGCACGTCACAAACAATTGCCGCTCGCACACCGCAACGCATGATGTGCATATGATACTCCCTCTCCCCACTACATACCACACACATGAGCACCAAAACGAGACAAGTCCGCCATTAATTTCCGGTGTGAAAACACAAGATACACAAAACATAACCTGAAGAATGCTCGTTACACCGCTGTGACAGTTAACGGTGCGAACAAAACAACACAAAACAGAAATCGCGAAATGTGATACGAAAACGCAAAAAGGCACTATGTACAACGTTATGATTAGCACTTCCGGGATTATTTGTAATTAAGAACATTGTGTTATTTTTTCCGATACATTTCGCAGATTCTTTGTGACATTAACAGCAACTTACGCACCACGGGCTTAAAAGTATATAGACGTTGTCATGGCCGTTTCTATCAAACTATTTGTCTGAGTCGAATAAATTATAAATGTATTCATGTTCGTTTTCTGTGCGGTCCGATCTCGCATCGCACAATTACTTAGTCCATTAATTCTGCTCTCATATTATCTATCTGTCTTAACTCTTCATCTCTCGACAGCAGTTCATTAAATCATCTGAGAAGTATTACTAAATTTAAAAAGTTAAAAAGTAAGTGAACTGTATAAATGAAACGTAGTGCCACAAATCTTAAGACGCCTTCGTCTTTTAAAAAAAAGGCTGGAAGAAATTGTAACAAAATTATGCTCTGATGGATGAATGCAATAAAACGGAAATGAAATTACAAATAATATTTTATACGTCACTGTTAACAAAGTCCCCCGTTGTTGAAAGTACAGTTTTAAAACAAGAAAATAAACATGAAGAATAATAGCTTATAACAAGAATTAAAGCTGATGAAATGCATTTTCTGAGATCAGTGCTAAGGCTCGAACTCACACTCCAAGGTCTGAAAGGGAGTGACGACAAAAGAGGCAGAACTACATTCGCGTCTTTGCTCTGCAAAAGGAATGTCATTAATTTCTGCACCAAATGAGATGAGTGGCAAACTTCACACTCGTCATTTATCTCTCGGAATTAACCTCTGGCACCTATTGGGTGTTAAGCTGGGAGAAGCCTCAAAACCGGTCTGGATGCGACTGTTGCGAAAATGCAATATCGGACCCCTGCCGAGAATCAAACCTCGTTCAGCCGGTCAGCCCCCATTCAGTCACTTTACTGCCTGGATCATGGATATGGCAGAGGGACGTTATGAGTTCCAGATGAACACTCCAACTTTCTATCATTAACGTTAGCAGAAAGCAACATACCTGCTTAAAATAGATGGAATTCTACTGCTTCTAATTACATTTTAATCGGTCACAGTATGAAATAAACAGAAAACAAAGCCTTTATTACGCGTCCTCCTTTACAGGAGCTTGGCGACTTATTACCAACAGGATCCTTCCATCCTTTTCTCGGACTGGGGCCTGTTCATATACGTTCTTGGCAGATGATCCAGAAGTGGTTTGCCATTGCCTTCTTCTGTGTGTGAATGGAGTAATTGTTGGGATGCCACGGAGGAAAACTCCGTGTTGCCTAGACCACGGCCTTGCCCAACACAAGTTATAAATTCGGGCACCGCCGGGAATCGAACCCGAGACCCCCAGGATTACAAGGCCAGCGTTCTAACCGCTAGACCACCTCATCTTATTATTATTTAGTGTTCTGTCTGACGACAGGTCCATATGAACAGCATCCTTCCATCCTTTTCTCGGACTGGGGCCTGTTCATATACGTTCTTGGCAGATGATCCAGAATTGGTTTGCCATAGCCTTCTTCTGTGTGTGAATGGAGTAATTGTTGGGATGCCACGGAGGAAAACTCCGTGTTGCCTAGACCACGGCCTTGCCCAACACAAGTTATAAATTCGAACCCGAGACCCCAGGATTACAAGGCCAGCGTTCTAACCGCTAAACCACCGTGGCGGGATATTTATCTACAACTTGCAAAATTAAGGTAAAGGCACGGACATCAAAACGCAATTCCACCCGGACTCACCGGAGTATTGGAACAGAATCAGTGATTAAACTGTGGTTTCTTTAAATTAGGCTCGTTACCCCCTATTGCCACAACATATTGTTTTCATGGCAGCTTTGATAGCTCATAAAGTACATATATGACCAGACTTCACACACCTTTCCGTTCTCTTATTCACGCCTTGACACATACTTAATACACCACAGTTTCACCGGTGCACTAAAACCAGCTTATATCTCGCTTTCACACGACTGACCCAATCTGGTGCCTGCGAATTTAAAAGCACTGTCAATGTCTCACACGATTCGAGATGAGGCGAGATCCTCCGGTGCAGTAGCCGAAGCTGCTAGAAGCTTGTAGTACTATGAACGCAAGATAAGTAAGATGTAACAGCTGACAACATGCAGAAGAGGAAATTTCTATTACGCATGCGCGTTTATATGACGCTGCCCTAAGGGCAATTAACCTCGGCACTAGATATGTTCAGTGACTGAGCTATTTGTGAGTAGTGGAGCTCAGACGTGAAATCTACCGACGTTTCGGAGGGACGTATCGCTTACCGTTTAATTATACTCTGAAGATGCAGTCTTCGGTAACCTCCTAAGAGGCTACACGGCAACACAGCTAAGAACACCACAGTCTGCGGTCATATTTCACATTTATTCAAGTAAAACGTTGGAGATCTCGCGGAGATTGATGAACTGGTTTGGATACGCAACTGTTTTACTCCTTTGGCCAGGTGGGAAAATTGATTCTGTGTTTAAGTCAAAGCGGATCGCCGTGTTTTAAAACTGTGTATGAAATCACAACGTAAGCTGAATGTGAATCATGAATGTAGTGGAATTTTGCTCGTATAACATGCACAGAGTTGAAAATGTGTCTTTAAAGTGATGAACAACCGAAGTGTTCTGAAATATTTGTTTCTGTCAGGTTACTGTTACGATGGGCCACCGCGTTGCTGGCTGACGCATTGTTTGGGGATGCATCGAGAATACATAGATGGATAATTACGTAAGGGCATAATAGTGGATCGAATCCGATTTTCGTAAGATTGACTAGTCACGTGTCTGAGCACGATTCTGTGAGTTGCACGATAATAATGACCCTCTGTGTGAAGCGTTACGTGAAGATTCTTGAAGTGGTTAAAAATTTAAAGTGGTACAGGCAGATGGAACGAGCTTGTATTTTTTATATTACAGCGTTTCAGAAGTCATGCTGCCTCCGATGACCTCTGAAACGTTGGTGGACATCTACCATACTACACGGCCTAACAAAGCAGAAGACAGGAATCTTCATACTCACAGCTGTGTAAAACTCAAATCCTACAAGAGAATTCTCCCTTAGTCAAACATTTCATGTGTCTGATATGTTATAGCATTATAAGCTTGAATATTTATCCTCTGTAACTTGTATATTACGCACTTTTGGACTAAGTTTGATTGAATCTTTTTGATTATGCTAAAGCCTGTTTCCTCGCTGTTAGTTTTCACACAATTTATAAAAATCCTGTATATGTATTAATTTATACAGGAGTTTGAAGCATAAGACTGTCTCTGATATAAATTATACAGATTTTATAAATTCTTTAATTCATCCATGCAAATTTTTCAGCCTATATGTATTTTTTATTTAGGTCTACACATATAACATTATATCTTTGCCGCTCACTGGAAGCTGCTTCACTTAGAATATTTTTTTTCAACCTGAGTCTGAGTTTCGAAGCCATTTCTCTCCATGTCATAGCTTCAAAACCTGTTTTGTTTCATTTTTAATACTTTGATGTCGAAGCTCGTCTAATTAATACTTAAAATTTTAGTGACTACGCCAAAGAAAACACAACGTTTCCCCACTTCAGAGATAAAGAGTTAAAATAGTCCCATATTCATCTCGATCTATCGATAAGTTTCTGAAAGGTCATTGTTTCCTGTTCTGCAGCCAGCCCATTGCTTATGTAATGTAGAATACATTCTGTACCGGTCCACGCTAATCGCAGTGCGCCTTTCTTTTGTCTGTTGTTGACTGTACGGTCCCCCACCCGGGAGCGAACCGCGGACATATCCTGTTGTGTTACTTTGATCAATGTGCAGGCTTTGTAATACAACACTGCAGTCCCATCGAGGGAGATATACAACAGCAGGGGCAAGAAGGACTCAAACAACAGCACAAGAATAGTCTTTATCATCCACAAGCACAAAAGTTATAACAAAATAAAACAATAAATTAATAGTTTTTACGTAAGAGCCAGTCTTGAAAATTTACTCATGTCCCGGTATATATACATTTTTCGGGGACGTACAAAATCCATCTCCGGGTCTTCGACTATCTTCACAAACTACTTCACTGTTACCAGGTAACAAGAAATATTTGAAGATTTCCGTCTTCTGGGTTATTGCGCTGTGTAGTCTGATCGATGTTAACCAACGTTTCAGAGGTCATACTGCCTCCGTCATCAGAGTATGAAGATTTCTGTCTTCTGGGTTGTTGCGCTGTGTAGCCTGGTCGATGTTAACCAACGTTTCAGAGGTCATACTGCCTCCGTCATCAGGGCGATGAGTATGAAGATTTCTGTCTTCTGGGTTGTTGCGCCGTGTAGTCTGGTAGATGATAACCAACGTTTCAGAGGTCGTACTGCCTCCGTCATCAGAGTATAAAGATTTCTGTCTTCTGGGTTGTTGCGCTGTGTAGTCTGGTCGATGTTTACCAACGTTTCAGAGGTCATACTGCCTCCGTCATCAGAGTATAAAGATTTCTGTCTTCTGGGTTGTTGCGCTGTGTAGTCTGGTAGATGTTAACGAACGTTTCAGAGGTCATACTGCCTCCATCATCAGGGCTTGTTACTAGATCTTCCAATTGAAAGACTAAACTGTGAATACTAAATTATAACTATTAAAATATTACCATTTTTTCTCACCTTTTTCACTGTTGATAAGTTACTGATTGAGCCTGGTTCTTCACTTCTTCTGAGTTTGTTTTATGTACATTTTAACCATTTGTATATAACGAAAAAAGTGGCATGTACTGTACAATAATAGTAGTACATTTTAACTTAAATATCAGATACTCGAAAGACACCAGCGACAGTCTACGCTATATCAGACATTTATTAATGGTAACATAGTTACACCGCGTTTAAATCTAGGCAACATGGATTTACGGTGATTGTAAATGGCCTAACGCGTGTAAATTGTACAGATTTTTAAAACGTATTGCTGAAATAATGTGTGTAAAACAAAACAGAAACATCCACAAACCACCGATGCTGTTTCTTGCGAAATATTATATGTGCCTCGGAGCGGCCAGATCCTGTAACTCTTTGCCTCGTCAGTTATCCACCAAACGCAAACTGATTGTGTGGACGGCCAGATAGCCACCCTACCATCCCTCACACTATTTTTGATTGTCCGAATAAAAGGGTAATTAAGCTCTGTTTGACCTAACCTCACTTCCTGCCCTATCATCCTCAGATCGGGCGGCGCCATGTTATCTCCCTGCCACGCACTCTGTTGACAGTTGAGAGCTGGCGCTGCTGCTGACTCCTAGCGCTATCTACATAAACACGCAAACAAATAACTATCGGTGTTACTCATTGTTCAAGTGCAGATCATTTTTTATCTAGTTAACCACATTGAAGTATGGGGTTGCATTATTGTTCCTGTAACAGGACGATCAGAAAGCAGCGTGCACTTTATAATTGACTCGTAATTTTGAGTTTTGAGAGTTCTGAGATAGGCGACTAAGAAGAAAGAGAAAATAAGAGTGTGGACAATTATAACTTTATGATAATGAAGAACCTAATTCTTATCTTTAAATATAATCTAGTTCGAAGGGGTCTCGCCGTGAATTTATGGTGTGTGATTAAATTAACTAATTTGTGAATTTAAATCGAATCAACTGCATTGGATAATTGCGACAGACAATACATAATTCAAATCATGATTTAAATCTAAGCTTAAAACTAACCTATGAAATTATTACTACACGGGACTGTGTAAATTGGGTTCCAGATTATCGAATAAGGTCTATAACTGATACTTGTTCTTCTTCTTCTTCTATGGCTCTCCGGTCCGTATTGGGTCCATGGCCTCCTCAATTCTCCTCATCCATTTGGTCCTATTTTTAGGTCCATTCTGTCCGAGGCTTTGATCGAGGTTTCGAAACATCTTCCTTTTTACTGTGCAAGGTTGTTAGCCTTGCGACCAACCCCCAACCTGGAGGACCAGGGTACCTGTCTTAGTCTAACCTCTCCCCCTCGACCAATCTGGCTTGGGAGACCCTACCAGTAGCTCTTGGGGTCACTGAGGTACTCGGCCCCCTCACCACGACAAGGTGCATGTACCATTAGTGGGGCTATAACTGATTCTATTACATTGAATCTGTCTTACCAGTTTCAAAATTAGGAACTTCTTTCATCATTTCCATTTTTACTGCATTTATAAACAAACGATATGACTGGGAATTCTCACATATTATTTCCTTTTTCCACTGCTTCTTGCGAATCTCTTACCATTTTCTTCACTCCAGTGTTAAGCATGTTCCTAACAAGTTGGTCTCCCCATATTCTCTGCGTTCACAGTGACTTTCTCCTCCTTGCACTTCAGATTCTTTAGTTTTCCTTCTCACTCCACATGTAAGCTCACGAGATCGTTTTATTAACTTCTCTTCTTCTGAGCGTTGTGTATTTTTGAGTCATTCCCAGACTATAATTTAGATATTGAGTGCAGTTAATAGACGTGTAAAAGTCCAGTACACTGTTAAGTTGCCTTTATTGCAGAGTTTCATCGTTTTTTATCTGTATGTTTATTGCCCAAATTATGTACAAATAAAATAAAATGCACAAGAAATCATGAAATACGTTACGTCTATGGAACAGCTGTTCGGTTGTTCAGCTTTCCTGCACTGTTAACTTTATACCAACTTACCCACAAGTTCTTAAACCATCATCTGAGTCACCGAATGTCATAATCGAATGGCCAATACTGCTACTTCGTATTTACGAGATCCAAGATTCAAATCTCGGCCCGGAGACCAGCATTCCAAGCGGAGAGTTTTCGTGGTTTCCCTCAGTATCTACGTTAAAATCTTGCTACAGTTCCTTGGACTATCACTGATTCCTTCCATACCACATCTAATTCATTATTCATTTACACCTTTTCAGTCGACGCTGTATAATCTGACGTGCTGAGAGAGACGTAAAACATACATGCGTAAAATTTATCTTGGCTATGGGACAATGAGATAAGACACTTTGAAGAAGCAGTAACTATATAATCATACAGCAGTTTGAAACTTGTGTGCATGACAACGACAGTGATCAACCACACAACATCATGGTCGTATTATTACAATAATTTTAATTATTATATGTATATTTTTGTGCTCACTGCAATTGGCTCGTGTAGCTGTTAAGTTAGGACGTCAGAACAAACAATTGAATTGAATTTAACTGAATTATTATTATTATTTCATCTATTCACCACTTTATAGGGTATTTACTTCCATGTACCCGAGACATGCAGTAGCTATTTCCGAAATGCATTTTGTTTTTAATACGTGTTACATGTATTATATAGTTTTAGTGTTAGATTTGACTATATATTTTACGACAGCGTCTTTCGAATGATGTATGAAGATCCTAAAATGGTAGTTTTCTGAAGTTCCCTGATGTCGTGTTCGCCCGGGATGTTGACCAAATATTTTATAAGTGGTTTGGAGACAGTTCCAGTTGCTGGGATTACTTTTGCTTTCATTTTCCACATTCTCTGTATTTCAATGAGAAGGTCCTTGTTTTTCAAGAACATATAAAGTTCTGCTTGTCTGCTGATTTCAATTTCACCTGGTGGTGATCATCATACTTTGTGACAGACAGACATAATTCGTAGATATTTACAGGGTCCAGTTATGCTTTGTTATAGTGCAAAGGCAAATGGATCTGCTAAGGAAACCTTTCTATTTCTTACTTCAGTCTTCAAATTTTCCCATATTCTCTGCAGTAACATGCATCTGTGGAATAGATCTTCGCATGTGACCGACTGAGGTGGTTTAACAGACAGCTGCAGAGCCGATGGCGGTCACGGCTAATTACAAATTTTTCTGCACTAAGAGATTTGTGTCCTTGATAATATATTCAGCTTCTGGTGTTATAATTGCTGGCGTTCTTTCATTCTGAATTACTTATTCTAGCAGCAGATGTTGCCTGTAGCGTTTATCCCAACGAAAACATTTATCTATGCTCCTCCAGCAAACACTAATTTATTTGTGGTTCTTTAGAAGTGAGAATAAATGGAAATAAGTTTTCATGTTCTATTTTTCTTGTTTTCAATACAACTTTCTCTGCAGAGGCAGATGGCGCCTTGGTTTTCTTTCAGCTTCTAACTGGTCCGTGAGAGTTCTTTCGTGTCCTAATGAAACACAGGCTGAAACTTTGAGACTAAACATAAATTACTAGTGTCTGAAAACAGAGTATTCAGGAGAATACGTGGACTTTAGAAGGATGAAGTAAGGGTGTGAGATATTATAATGCTTCGGGAAGAGCTTCGTAATTTTTACAGATCACCTTTTCTAAAAGTACTGAAATTTAAGATAAAGGTTGTGTGGATTAGATGGGAGAGATGATTACGTACGTAATTTTGGTGTATAAAGACAGAGAAATACATAGGAAAGTATTAATTCTAGTGCTTACAATCATAAAACCAGAGCTAAACTGTCCGGCTGCTATAATAAAGTAGCTGAGTTGTTTTTAATGTTTCAGTTGAGCGATACTTGAATACCGGGTAAATCTTGTAGCACTTGGCTGTGAGTCATGCAGTTCCGACCAGAATCAGGGAAGTAATAGTTATCAAAGAACTCACTGTTTTAGGTTGTCTCGTAGGGAAATAAGAAAAATGTTGTAAGCCTATTTTCGTTTCATGTGGAAACGCATACGAAAACATAATGTTTTATGTATGTTTACCTTCTCTATTTCAATTATTGAACCAGTCAGCCGATTTTTATGAAACAGTATTACTTTATCGCATTGAACACCGCCAAAAACTGTATTCTTTTATTGCCTACAGTCAGAAATAATACTATGGTGGGCGTTCGGACTTAGAAGGTCGTTGCGACACTAGCGCCGCTGAAGCAGGCACGTGAAATCACGTATGCGCAAGATAATAGATTTTTGAGATACGTGCAACTTTTGTTATCTAGGATAGCAACATCGGTTCAGAACTAATTTTGTCTTAAATTTTGAATTATTATTTATTTCTTAGTGATGTTGACTGTTCTGTTTAACAGCAAGCTTGTTGTCTCCTTACTACGAGGCTCGTCCACAAAGTAAGTTTCCCTGGGGCCGTTTACAGAAACAAAACACAATTTCATGGAAATATTTATTGCAACAGATACAGCAAGTGTCCAGCTATTTTTCAACATATTCGCCACCGGAATTGAGACATTGGTCATACCGTGGGACCAACTTTTGAATACCTGTGTCGTAGAAGTCTGCCGCCTGGGATTGGAACCACTGTGTGACAACCATCTCCGCCTCTCTGTCATTCTCAAAACGCTGACGCTGACCGGACAGGAATTTCTTGAGGTGTAGGAAAAGATGGAAATCACTGGGAGCGAGGTCCGGGCTGTAGGGTGGATGATTAAACACCTCCCAGCTGAACTCCTGCAGGAGACTTGCTGTCCGTCGAGCCGTGTGCGGCCTAGCGTTATCACTGACCGCACTTCACAGTCGGCGGGAGCTGGAATAAGAACCTCCATCTTCAACAGCTGCAACGATGCTACTGTGAGAACGCGGGAAGTGCCGTTAGTGCATGCGCCATGCTACGTCATTGCTCTATCACGTACGCACAGTCGCTTCGCGCAATATAAGGTTTGCTAGCTGTGGGACGAGTGGGAAACTTACTTTGAGGACGCGCCTCGTATATAATAATGTTGACGTAATCCAACATTTTAATTTTTGTTCAAAAGTATTTCCTCTAAGAACTCCTTTTAATAAACAGGAAATAAGTTTTCGGCAGTCGTCAAACAACTGTCTCACTCAGGAGTTAGTTATCACACATGTTTATTTGCCTCGTGGTTGCGGCAGGGTCTGAAGACTCGCTGTTCGGCGACTCTGAAGACCTCAGAAGGGGAAGCGAGATGAAGACAAAGCATGAATCAAGGCGAGATACCGCGGTACAGGAGTAAAACAAGAAAAACAAATCATTTTTATGGAAGCACTAAAGATAAACAGTTGACGTTCTGCGGAATGGACATGGCAACAGTCGCTTCCAGTCGCAAGTCGATACAAGATCTTACTATCGATATGTATTGACTGTTGCGTAGCTTTTATTTTCATAGGACAAAAATGTGTCAGCAAACAATTAAACTTATAACAAATTGATTGATTCTATTAAAAGATGCCAACAGATTAGGAGCTTTAAAATAAATATATATATTCAGTCCAATATAATCCCACATAAATTGCCTTCATTCTTCTTGAATAAGTTGAATGTTTATTTCAAATAATCATATATTTTAATTATAAATACAGGCGACAAGCAAATTTATAACAAACGTGGTATCGGTTACCGGGTCCTGAAGACTGGTTATTTTGGTTGCATTTTAAATATTTGGTCGATGTTTATCAGAATACTGTAATGTGTACTTGGAATTTTTGTATTTTCTGTTGCATAAATAATTGAAAGTGCTGTTAGCTCTGCAAACGTTTAATTCTATTTAGTTCAGAATATTTATATTTGCCTCCTAATTTTTTTAGCCGTAAATATTAAAATATACAAAATCATAATGTGCCTGTTGTTTTGTATTGTAACAAAAATTACTGGCTGACTCTGACAGTTGGGATGTTCTTTGCTTGAAATATGGGTTTATTAATCTCAAGATAATTACAAACAATTATCTCCTTGACTGCAGTTCATTACATTTATAAATCACAAGTCTTGCTCTCTCTATCGTCTGCTAGCTGCTGCCCTGGTAACAGTTGTTCTCTTCTTGTAGCAGTTCACAGTCAAATCGGTTTGCGTCTCCTTAGCTGCTTTATACCAGTGCTGTCGTTTTCTGCAATACCTATATACAGGATGTCCAAGGATGGAAGTTCAATATTCTGGGAGGTCATTCTAAGCGAAAAAGTGTATATGTAGTACATGAGTCCTATTTCGAACGATTCCGAGATACAGCTATTTCAATGTACAGTTGCAAAATTGATAATAAAGAGATATTACGTACTGTTTCTATATATATATATATATGTCTCGCGACGTAGAGGAAACCGTGGAGAACGGTTTGATTTTCCGTTTTACACAATATCGCACGAGATACTTCTAGAAATTACTCGCCCGAAGGCAAGATGCGCGCGCAGGACGGGTAGGCGAGATCCCCCTTTTGGTAAGGTTAGGTTGGTTTAGGTTTGGTTAGGATACGTTGAGTGGGAAAATGATATCTTACGTTTTGTTGTGTTCGAATGGGTTAGGTTGGCATAAATTTGGTAAAGTTGGGAGCCTTTTTAACTTTTTAATCTTTCTTTACAAGTCTTTTTCCGAGAGCTAGACGCATTCGGAAATTAAAATTACTCAAAGAACGCATTTTGAAACTGTGTTTCGATACGAATTAAATTTTCTAGTCTCGTTTCTGGAAGCAGAAAGAGCATAATTTATAAGTTTTCCAGGCTTTGCCTCCTTGTCCTTTTTATAATGATGAAATAGAAGTGAAGATTTTTGGGATGATAAAAAGTAGAAATTTGAGACAGAGGTAATGGGATTTTGATTTTTTGATTTCAGTGTGTTAAAATTAATATTTCGATTAATATGTAAACATGATTTTGTGGCCTCCACAGCAAGGAAATAATTTTGAATAATTGATACACGAAGGAATGTAGTAACACTTTGGAAGTTGGGAAAAATATCAACATTTGCTAAATAATAGAGTGAAATAGAAGACGTTTGCAGAGATAGTTTGCCGCATTAAGTTCATCTAAGTGTTAGTTAAAGATTAATTTCGTTCCTCGAAGAAAGCACAAACCCCCTTCACAAAAAATTATTTTTTAATACCGATTAGGGAAATAATTGCTGTTTCCTGAGAATCAGAGGAAACCCATAGAAATATTGTGAGAAAAATGAAGTCATTTAATTTTAATTAGGTGGTAAATATAATTTATAGTTGATATAGGCGACTGCCTAATGGTTGAGGATAAAAGTGTGATGAACTATGATTTACCAGAAAATCTGGAATGCCTAACTGTTATTCATTGAACCATCAGAATGGAGTAAGCTTGTGGCTGCCAAGGACTGAAGACTCCTTTGTGAACGGTCTTCGAAGTTTAATTTGTTTCCTATCTATGTACTAATTACTTAAATGTTGAGCCATTTATGGCGTATTTCTTAAGTGATATTTGAGTTTCGTGTAATGTACTTAGGGCATATATGAACAAAAATTAATCTTGCCGGTCAGATTTTACTGTAAATACCTAATTTCCAAATTCATTAAAGCTTATTTGAGCAATTTCGATTATGATAATTAAAAATTTAGAAGCGACCTCTCCAGTATACCTTCACTTGGGACAACGAAGGCATAAAAGTGTTTGACCTTACCAATGTCAATAGCAAAATAGTAAAATAATGAGACTGAAGAAGTGGAAGGAATAGAGGAATTATAAAACGGGAAGAAGAAAAACAGTAGAATGTAGACGGAAATAAAGAACCGTAGGCAGAAATAGATAAATGAACTGACGAAGACCAGAAGATGAGATGAAAGATATGTTATAAATGTTACTAATATGCGTCAATACCTGTACATAGATTTGGCGTTTTTACTTCTGTGATGATGTTAATGTTCTTCTGGGTTTTAGCGCCGTATAGCCGCGTCGGTAGATTCCAACGTTTCAGAATGGCTAAAACCCTGAAGAAGGGAACAGTATATTTGTTCGAAACGTTGGCATCTATCGACGAGTCAACACGGAACCAAAACCCAGAAGTTAATCAACAAATGTATTCTTTACAAATTCTCTAAATAAACTGTATTCATCATTACTTGAGAATAATGGATTCTTAATGGTGTCATTGGTTTAAGGCAAGTTAGCTATCAACACCCAAAAAGGGAGAGAAAGTTTCTGTCGTATATTGCGCCCGCGTGCTCCGTGCAGCAGCGATTCTGTGATTTGTGGCCCACAGCAACGGTAAGCGAGAAGAGCTATTGTAACAATAAAAGTCACACTGAATCACGGGAAAAGTTGTCTGTATTAATACAGATGTGGAGGTAAGTAGAAATCATAGCGAAAGCGGATCAAGGGCTGCCAACTTCTTAGCTTCTCCGGTTATGACGTAGCTCATAACGTTTCGGGTCAGTGGCGGCTCGTGAGTTACATTTCACGATTCGAACTTCCTTCTTTGAAGTAGATTTATGTAAATTACAGCGATATTGAGGTAAATTGTTACGGGGTTGTTTAATAACGCACGTGTAGTATGTACTTCTACATACATTTCACGGTTACGGGTATTTGTAAACACGGTAACTTCTTGGTTCCATAACAAAGAATTTAAAGATGTTTGGACAGCATTACGGTGTTCAACAGTCATTCTGTACATAAATGATCCAGTGACATCTAAATGGTGCTAAGGAACTGATTTTCGTTAAACGTTCTCATGAATATTCTTATTTTGACATCGATTAAAAGGTTACCATGGTTTCCTTAGTCACCTTGACTACAATTATTTCCTTGAATATGACGGATTCCATGATTGATATGTTTGTCTTGGTTACCGTGGTTAGGTTAGTTTCTTATGTATACCATGGTTACCGAGTTGACTAACGCGGACATGCAGACTGACGGACAGACAGTTTTGAACTTCTTGCAAAAATATCATATCATCTATTAATTTTATATTTGAAGTTTTCATGGCTACGAGAATTTAGGTCGCATTTCTGTGTATCAAGCAGTTTGCTGCTCCGAAATGTTGTTGACTGCTCAGAAGTCAGTATGGCTTCAGGACGCAGAAGACCTCAGTTTGGAAGACTGATCTATTCATCATTAAAAACCGTTTTATAATTCTTTCATTGTCTTCTATCGAGACACAGAATACTCGTCCCTGGCGCTAAACTAAGGACCGCGACATAGAGGAGTGGAGATATGGCTTCCAGGATTTTTAATTTCGGTATTAGATGTCCACTCCTCATACGGGTCCGCTTTACGCAAAATAATAAACAAAAAGTCAAAAATGACGCTTTGGTGGGTGAACGTGGGAGAACGCAGTTCTTATATATGTGAGTGGGAGGAAGTGATCGATATATTTGGTTATTTAAAGAATTATATTCGCTACTGGCAACACAACAAACCGCAAATTCTTCCAATGCGCAGGATACATTTAGCCTTACGGCAACCTGATCTCGTTATGCTTTTAGATTCAATTTTTGATGTGAAGAAATCTTTTTGGTCTTATATTTTATTTCTTATATTATTCTTCTTGTCTTTTTGCACATTTCAGCGTTTAGGACTTTAGTGGGGTATAAAGAAAAGTTCTCTGCTTTGTTAGTCATCCTGTAGCTGAGACTCTAGCTTACAAACTCGTAAATTAGGTTTTAAATTTGTACAAGAACTCCATAACGCGGCTTTGTTGAGTCTTGTGAAACGATCAAAGGGGGCTGCTATGTAAAGGAATTCGGTGGGGTTGAAAACAAGAAGTGAGTGGATTACCGCAGTAACTGCCTACATACAGCACTCTGCACACAAACCGTGGCCCGCGGGCTAACGCACACCCAAATCCCGTTTGTGGACTAATCTTGTTAAAGGAACGTTAATGACATTTTTACACTCGCAAAGAAAATGAGACGCTTAGCCAATGAAATATTTAAAAGGAATGCAAGTCCTAGAAATATTCATTGCTATACTTCTAGTCTAGAACGAATAATACAATTTGATTCTTTCGACAATTAAAACTCTATAATGAAACGTCAGAAAACAAAATGTAACTTTCGTTGTCATTTTATGTGATGCCCGGTCAGAGTTTAGAATTTTCAAATTGGTCACAAGTGTAAACTGTTCTATTTTAAAGGCCAACGTAAAATCACCCACAACCGCAATTTGTGGCATTTTTTAGTGGTCAGACACAGAATATTGAGAGGAAGATGCCACATTTTAATGGATTCAAATTAAGTTTTGTTTTCTCATATTCTCAGTTTAAGACTCAAAAATAATTTAGTTCAGGATGTTAGTAGTAACGTCTCCTGTAATGCAGACTACACACTTCGCAAGTGTGTCGGAGAAGTTGACGGTGTCTCAGGTACTTTCAAACACATACAGAATCCCCAGTTGTTTCATTGACCGTTGTATTGGGTTGGCGTTACCTTCATCTTGAGTTCATTATCAAAGTAAATTATTTTCTCTGTCTTCCTCTGCATTTGTTTACACGTTTTACGTCGCTTATTCGTCTGAAATGCTATGAGTCCTTTAACAGAAAGAGGCCGCTACGCGCTCTTCTGAGACGACGTCTACACGTGCTGTTTGTATGTTATTTTATAAACCACGTTAAATACAATATTCCATATTTGTACAGAAGTTCTTTGCGTGTATCTGTTGCCCCAAAACTTTTCTGCTGAAGATGTAGGAATGTACGTAGTTTTAGGTACATTTTGTAAAAATAATTTTGAAAAATACCTGTTAGTTTCACCATGTTGGTCCATCTTCCCGCAGGTAAACGAGTTAAAATTATGCAATGAATATGGATGAAATTTGGTATGTTGAACTGAACGATTTATAGCAATAAACCTTACCTTCTTTTTTGGCAGATTGTGACATTTTTGTACAGCCATCACTTACATTAAGCCCTTATGAACAGCAACTACCGTACGTCATGATCTACTGCTTATAATTCTTGCTTCGTATTCAATAAGTGCCGAGTTCAAATCTTGGAACCGTGACCGAATATCGCGAGTGATGTATTCGTGGTTTTACTGAATCTTTTCAGACCAGCGCTGTTAGTAGACTACCTCAAAATAAACCACAATCCGTCTATGTGTTATTTACGTACTTGGCGACACGTGGTCATAAGGCGTTTAAATACTAATTGTGCCGTACCTGGTCTCCTTTTAACCAGACCAGACTATCGTCACGAACAGAACGAAACTATGGAGACAAAATGTCTAAATGTTTTAGGCAACAACGTGTGAGTTGCATTCTCTATAGTTTACTACATTTGGGACTCCAAACAAAATTTGCGTAAACATAGACCTGTGTCTTTTTGAGCCCTTTGAAAGATTTTGACTAAATTCAATAAAATTTGCGTCTATTGTTTGAACATTACCATACGTTAGTGTCTTTTACTTACATAAATTGTTTTACATATCTCGCCTTGAATTCAAAAGAGAGTAATTGTCTTGAATAATACCTGTTAGTATATATAAAATTAGTATGTTACCTGTTTTAAATATTTACATGGACATAAATAATTTAAAAGAAGTCTCTAGTGCAATATTATTAGGTGCGTCATCGTAATGCTTGTCCAAGTACCGGGCGATTGACCTGCCATCTAGCTACTGTCCGATCGTTTTACAGTGCATTGTATTGAAGTATCTAGAAAGTACATAGAAAGGGAACAAGTGAAAACTCATCACAGCTCTTAAGCATTTGTTTCAAAAACTATCGATCTTCAAGTAGAGATGTTTGATTTCTGATACCTTAATCTTATGGTTTTATAAGAGTTCTTGATGTCCGTGCGTGGGTGTTTCCATCGGAATCATATGAAGGACTTGTTCTGTGTTTATGCAACTCAGTACTAGTAGTGACAGATGACGCAAAATCTTTAATAAGAACGTCGCATACATGTGATTCTTTGCAGGTTTGGACACTGCGCAAGCCATCTAAATGCAGTAGAATGGTAGTTACTTAAAAGTTATTGTGTGTTCTTTGCACGAAGCGCATAACAAGTACTCATTACGGGTTCGTCGCGTCTGTTTGTCCGTCCGTACTTCCGTCTTTCCAGTCGATTTAACTCGAAAAACACTGGGCGTATTTGGATTAAATTAGTTGTGGAGGTTGTGAAATTTTGCACGACCTCAGATTCGTAATATTGAATATCCTATGAGTGGTGATAAAATGACGGATTAAGAAATTTGTGATGTGGGCATTGAAATGTTACAATCTGGTAGCCATAGTGGGATTTTTTTTGTTTGCAATAGTTACCATGATTACCATTGGCAACCTTTATTATGCGTTATTTGAATATTTAACGGGGATACTATGTTTATCGTGGTTCGTGTTCATGTAAGTGGGAGTAAGCGGAAGTGTTCTTGTATATTAAGATTGTTTTTCATGGGACGGGTTAGGACACGTTAGATTCAGTTATGTTAATTTAGGTTACGTCTAGATTAAGATAAAACGTGTTATGCTAGGTTTGGTTTCTTTATTTTCGGTTGAGGAAATTTAGGTTGGAATTTCGAGTGTGGGAATTTTGAAATTTATAATTCTATAAAGGCTTAAAATTATCTTTCTTAGTATTTAGACCTGTATTAGGGCAGTCAAAATCTCGAATTTATTATGACAACAAATTATTTTAGATAAGTACATCAAAATGTTATGGTGGATTGTTATGAATTTTCAGTGTCCAATTTGTGTTGTGTATTCGCAAGTAACTGAGTTGGGGAAACCTCAGGCTGCCTCAGTTATTACAGTTACCACGGTTAACTTTATAACACGGTTGTCTGGGGAATCCCCAGCGACCCAGACAACTCTGACTTCACTGGTCCCATTCGCTAAGGTCAGTTTCTGGCTCAGCGCGTCGTAGCTCTTAATCAGCGCGTCGCAATTGTTACGCTACGCGTACATTTACGTGCTTGTTTATTTCGTCACACGTTCGTGTGTAATGTAGTTTATACCGTGCCCAACAGAGGCCACGCCAAGACCTACCTAATGTTGGCCTTCCTGTTTGTGTAAGGGACCAGAAGCCCCGCGGATACAGGTGTAGCTGACGTGGCGCAGCCAAGCGGAAGAGTTTGACTTTAAAGACGCTTGACATTCATAATTGTAAACTACAGGCTGTTTAAAAAGTCTGATTCAACGTTATCTTCGTGTCGTGACAACAGAGTGGGGCTATGCGTGGACTTTAAGTTATAATTTTAGAATTGGCTTAGCGTAACATATTTTTTTTTTAATCATCGGTGTGGGTAAGAGACATCTGAAACGTTTGTCTATACCTTTGAAGATGCATATGAAATTTATTGTACCAAGAAGTTCAATATGTGCTTTAATAGGTAATAATATTCTTCATATGAAAATACCAGAGTCTACATAAATTCTGTCAACCATCTTAAGTAGAGGGTGAAATCTACAGCTGTTAAATTATATTTTCTACACAAAATTCTTTCTATTTTATACTTTTAGCAAAATTGCTGTCATTGTAAATGTGTTTGGAACGTGTATTTGAACTAGACACAAGAAGAAAAGTCAAATCGTGGGTAATTTTAGTAGCAAAAATATTGTTGGCAATGCTGTATATATTGTTGGATATAAACAACGTGAACTATTTCTCATATGAACGTTTTTGGTATTCGTTGTTTTCTGAGCAGTGATAATACTGTGGCATGTTTAGCATGGATATAAAACATCATTGTGTTTTTTGTCAATTAATGTAAGAGCTGGTGAAATTTACAGAAGAATAAATTACAGTTCAGTATGATGATAACTGTACCACGGTGGTCTAGCGGTTAGAAGGCTGGCCTTGTAATCCTGGGGTCTCGGGTTCGAATTATAACTTGTGTTGGGCAAGGCCGTGGTCTAGGCAACACGGAGTTTTCCTCTGTGGCTTCCCAACAATTACTCCATTCACACACAGAAGAAGGCAATGGCAAACCACTTCTGGATCATCTGCCAAGAACGTATATGAACAGGTCCCAGTCCGAGAAAAGGATGGAAGGATCCTGTTCATATGGACCTGTCGTCAGACAGAACACTAAATAATAATAAGATGAGGTGGTCTAGCGGTTAGAACGCTGGCCTTGTAATCCTGGGGTCTCGGGTTCAATTCCCGGTGGTGCTCAGATTTATAACTTGTGTTGGGCAAGGCCGTGGTCTAGGCAACACGGAGTTTCCCTCCGTGGCATCCCAACAATTACTCCATTCACACACAGAAGAAGGCAATGGCAAACCACTTCTGGATCATCTGCCAAGAACGTATATGAACAGGTCCCAGTCCGAGAAAAGGATGGAAGGATCCTGTTCATATGGACCTGTCGTCAGACAGAACACTAAAAAAAATAAATAAAGAAAATGATGATAACTATATGTCAGAGGAAAGTTTAGGGTGGAAAGTGTCAAATAGGGGCAGAACTGTTGAATAAGGAAATTTACCTCGTGTTATAAATCTATTTGCACCACTTACGAAAATAAGCCCTATGAGAAATGTCACCCTCTTTCACACATGATCTCGCCATACTGCCAGTAGATTTCCAAGGCATAATGCAACATTGGTTAGGTTTCGCACTATAACGTCTGCTTAAAGACACGTCATTTTGATACTCGGCGACTCCGAATGACGTTTGCATATTTTAGGAAACTGGTTTTGTCCTGTAGGACAATGAGGAACACAAAACATTACTTTTTATAAACTAATTTTACTTTCAGAGTCATATAATAGCAGATATAAATATAAGCCTATTTATAGAATTATCCTTTATGAAGATATCTTGTTTCTGTGTCTAAGTACAATGCAGAAAGAGTGTGGAGGTAAAACTCCACGCATTCATGACTTTAGTAAAAGGTTATGTTTGAGTGGTCAGCTTCAAGCTTTCTCCGATTTATCCACAGCGACTGCGACCGTGTGTAAATTTTAGTTGAGAATGTGTCGATCCAGGGCGGATTTGGACACAGCAGTACTGAAATAAACTCCACCTGATGGTAATTGAACCCGGAGTCAGCTATCGTACAGAATGGTCCACATCGTCTCATACACGGATGTTGAAACACACCCTGTAATAGTGACAGGGCCACTAATAACTCGATAGTGATTTGAAATTGAGAGATAAGGGTGGGAGAGTTTAAACATCCAACAACTCGTTATGCAAAATGCAGAAGTGCTCCGTCTTTGTTCCTTTCCACGAACTAGTCTTTGAACATGGCTTCTGTCTCCTGTCGGAGGGAAACGGTACTACACGTGCCTTGACATGCGTACTCATGTCTCCGTTTTCTGAGCTCCTTCTTAGTACCTGTCTGTCGCTGATGGCTCTGATATCTAAAACGATCCGTGAAATTCTTTGCATGTCTAAACTTTTAGCCCGCGCCATTGTAAAGCGGATTTTTGCAAACGCAAATGTTATGCTGTCATCTGTTGGTTCCCGTTGGCAAGATTTGGCATCATGTATACAGCTGTAAAGTAACAGTCTGATTTGAGTGTTGCCAGGGTACAAAGTGACCTAAAAATTAATTGATCGTTAGAGTTTGTTTTAAGTGACGGTATTCAAACGAAGGGATTGTTAGATAATGTAACTCTACTCCCAAAAGGGCGAACAACGCCCTTATGATGGACGCAGCAACCACCTCTGAAACGTCGGTAAACCGTTGCCAATCTAAACGGCGCATAACCCAGAAGAATTAATTTTCTAGGTAATTCATAAAATTATATGATTTGTAATTCTGCTATTACGTAACTGATTAATCCATTTATCGAATTACTGACTCATTCAGAAATTTATTTATGTGTTAATTTATTCATTAATTTATTCCTTGTGACTTTACTGAATTCGCTCGCGCACCAACAATCCATGTGGTCCGTCCCTTCCTTACCTTATCGCGGTAGATAAGGTGGCTACTGCGGGTTGTATATTAGCCAGGCGACAAATCAATCGATTTCGCTCTCAGGAGGAGTTTGAATCTGTGGGGGGGGGGGGGTGGCGTTGCGGGTCGGCGGAGTGGAACAACCCTCTGGCGCTGAAGTAACGTGATTACGATTTGTTGGTTGGGGGTGCGTTTTTTAAACTTTACACAAGCCATAAAACAAACTGCTCTTTGGGGAATTCTGTTACTGCGCCGGAGTGTCGGGTTCAATTCAGTTATAAAACTACGTTCTATCGACTACTTACGTTAGGAACAGTGGCTATCTCAGTTGATTTAATTTGTTTTACTGCCATCACCAAGCCATCTGCTAGAGACATTGAGTCTCCCGTCGTGTCAACAAGTGTCTCGGGTCACGACCGATTTAGTCCATCAATAATGCGTTTTCTCTTAACGTGACTTTGCTTTCTGCTCACATTAGCGTGTGTCATGGCTTAATACGTACGAGAGAAACTCCATTAACACTTTGAAGCAAATAACAGAATTTGGAAGAGTGGCAGAGGAGTAAGATTACACAGAAAACAATGTGTGATAAATAAAATACACTGACGTCTTTAATCTCATGCCATCCATGTCAATAGGATGTGCGTAATTTATTGGCGTCTAAAGTAAGAGGCTTTTGATACATTTAAATTTGAAGGGCAGCATGAGAAGTGGACAGTAGTAACTAAGAACTTGGGATCCATCTCAGTATTTTTTAAAGACAGAAGAACACAGCTTGTCCCTATTATAATTATCAGTAGATTACAGCTGTTCAAATAAATGCTCGTTAATTCTGTTTTATCTTCACCTTCGTAGTCTAAATTTAACCTTTCCCTCATGATTGTTTAGAACCTCTTCACTGTCAGGACCAGCAATGGCATAAAATTCCTTTTTAGTGCATGCGCAATTCGTAAAAACATCTGCGTTCTCTCCCCAGACACTATTCTAGTTAACTGTTTCTAAGTTCTTAAAAAGAAATGTTAAGTTCTTCAAATATGCTCGAGGTAACAAACCGTTCATCATAACATACCTCTACACTCTTTTATTTTAATATAAACTTATAATATATCATTCAGAAGTTTAAACCTTGTAGCGTTTACACAGCGAACAGCGAGTCCGTTGAGTGACACAAGAAATATGACCTCTGTTTTGGGGTCATTCAACTTCCCGTTGTTTACACGGGATTTTTTCGTGCAAGTCTACGTTAGTTTTGAGGACTGCTTCGTATGAAAACGGTCTCGGAAACTTCAAACGGTAACAACAGCTTTTGCCGTTCTCTCTCCCTCTCTCTCCGTCCCTCCCTCTCCCTCTCCCCGTCCCTCTCTCTCGCTTTCTATCTCTCTCCGTTCCTCTCTCTCTCTCACTCTCTCACACACACGTAGTTCATGCGAGTGGCTCACGAGAGCTGAAGCGACAGCTGTGAACAGGATTCTCGGCAAAATGCGTGGTGTCCTTGAACACGAGAGCAGGGGAAGTTGTGAGCCAGGCTCATGCGCTATTATGTAGCTCTTCCAGCTAGCAGCAGCTGCTGGCTTTAACAGGAACACGTTGCACTCTGCGTTCAGTGAGCTGCAGATCTAGCCTGTGTACCCAACGCATTTACACTCGAGCGTGCTTATTCTGTGGACAAAAGATCCCCAGTAAGTATATATGTACTATTTATTAATTACTGATAATTATACTATAAAATATTATCATTTTATATAATGTATAAGCAAGAATTTGTGCTTGATTTTTTTTTTCCCTGAGGGAAATGGAGAAATTAGCATTCGACGTCGAACACTTTATACGTAACGTTCGTGATCGACCGTCCATTTGGGATTCCTCTTCCCAAGAATACAGCGACAGGTTAAAGAAACACGCATGTTGGCTAGAAATCTGTCGAATTCATTACGCAGATTTTGATGAAATGGTTGAGAAGAAACGGAGAGATATTGGTATGTATCTTTGTATTCCTTACATCTGGCTAGATGCTAATGTACTTCTCATGCGCCTGTGAAGTAATTATTGAAGATAATTTGTATAACTTTGGGATATTTCACTGGGTGATGTGTGGCAATCTCACAGTAAAAGGTATCTTCAAAATTAAAGCCATCTCTGACTCGTACAAAGCAGCGCAATATGACACAAGCCTTGATAATATTTGTAGCAAATTCCTCCGACACATTCAGATGTCTGTGGAAGGTCGTCTGTTTATTAGTGACTTACCAAAATAGCTGTAACTTAACACTTTTTTTAAAAGTTAAAACTGTTGCTTGCTTAGGGTCAAATGATGTTCTGAGAAAGACCAAATGCCTCGTTACCAACAAAGAACAGTGCACATTTCAGTTCGAGGGTTTTTGTAAGTGGTTCAGGAACTGTGATTTTTACTAATCGCTTTTTCAGTTTTTCACAGAAAATTAAGGATTGAAAAATTGACGAATCTGAACATTTTCCGTACGAACCAATATCTACAATTTTACAACCATACTGAGCATCGTAGTTTTATAATTGTAGTATAGAAATCCAGTATCTTCTGGTATGATAATACGTATGTTTGCCATCGATTGCTCCTAGGCAGTTGGGAAAATATAATTTCTAGTTGAAGTCATGAGTAATTTTGTAACCATTTTTATTTCGTTTGGTTCAGGCATACAATTTTCATTAAGGTATTTTTTTTTTTTTGCAAACATCCTGAATGATGAATATTTCTGTCTTCATACTCACCGCTGTGAAAACCTCAAATCATTCATCCTCAATTATTTTACTAGGAGTAAATATTCATATATTGCAGATATAATGCAGTTCGATCAAAGTGCACCCAGTAGCTGGCTACCTGAAAAATGGGATATTACCTTTATTAATACTTACATTAGAAATGTTTCTTACGAATCGGAGTGTTATTTAAATCTTAAGTATCAATTACAGGGCTGGAGCTTCAAAAAAAATGGAAAAATCTCAGGTTGGCATTCGTACGAGAAGTGTCGAAGCTAAAAATGCTTAAATCCGGAAATGGATCAGAAAAACGGACAAAATATCCGTATTACGATATGTTGTCATTCCTACTACCAGTTGTATCAAATAAACAGTTAAGTACCTGTTTTATAAGTGATTTGCAAAAAGTAACGTGTTTTTTCCTTGACTTGAGTTTATATAGGTTTTAATATTTCTTCCACCCCCAACCCCCAGGACAATTTCAAACATCAACCAGTCACTACAAAGAAGCAAAAATGATGGACAACTACAGCCACAGAACTCTGCATCGTCTTCACATGTACCCTCAGGGGTAAAACGTTCAAAGAAGACAAAGGACACAGTAGAAAATATCTGTGATGTCCGGAATCGAAGTCTGTCACAGAAGGCTAAGGCAGAGAAGAAAATATTTGATATGGAAGCTAAACTTCAAGAAGAATTTACGGATGATGAGGACAAACACTTTCTTTTGTCTCTGTTGTCTCATGTAAAAAAAGTGCCAGACGATCTTAAACTACAGATGAGGACAGAAGTGATGCAGGTGGTTATGAAATACACTCAACTAATACCTACATCTCATTTTGTTCCACCATGCTATTTTAACGTACGAAATGATCAAAATATGCCGAGTATTAGCGAAACATGTAATTTTATGGAGGTGGCCGATGTGCCCCGGCCTACACGGAGCTCATATGTGGCATCGTCTTCAGAGCCATCTCCTACCCTCAGCGCCACTTCTAGCCATCATGATAACTAAAGTAGACTGTAGAATTTTCCATTCAGAATAATAATTTGTTTCTGTTGTTCTTTGATAACTGTTATTTTTAAATAAACTAGTGTTATAAAAATGGAGTACTTTTCTCACCTCTTTGTCACAAAAATTTTCTCCTCAAGTAGGATACGTCTCCTCATACTTGTATATCTCACGAAAGGAGCCCTTTAAGGTATTTTACATCTCATAAAATGATGCAATTAACATACGGAAGTAATTAAAAAAACTTATCATCTTGCCTCAGTTCGTCATACAATGTATAAGAACTGCCGTGTGTTTGTCTACCACTGAAAATGGGATGCACCCACACTCTTCTGCTCTTCTTACTTGCTTTTTTAAAGCCAGCGTAGCCAAAGTAACCTCTTCTTCAAGTTCCGCGACTTGTCGAACAGCACTAATACACAGAAAATGTCTTTTGAGAGACTGGGCGAAGTTGGTAATTCTAGTGTTGGGTCACGTGAGCTCGGCATGATCAGTGACTCACTGGCTCATAGCAGTTAGCGTGAATGTATCGAGAATTCTTCCACAGTTAACCAGTCGCCTTGATAGTCAATAATTCTGTTCGTCTCTTGGTAACCAAATGTCTATTGCCGTTTGCAAGGGCCCGCCACTAATGCCTGTCCACAACAACAGACATTTTATAGCCTTGTAAAAAACCACTAAGTAACTTTCTGAACTCTTGAAGTGGCGGGGAGAGGTTCCTACATTTCTTGGAAGTGTTGGTAGCAGGAGGGAAATCTTTATTGTTCATAGCGAAAACATACAGCTGTTGAGATTTTAGGTTGCAGCATCAGTAACAGTAGATAATGCTCGATCGACAGTAACAGTAGTGACAATGACTAGGATTCCGATCGAACAGACACATCTGAATTGGCACAAATTCTAACAGAATAAAATTATTTCTAGGAAATGTATTTTTTTCGGAATGGACAGCAGAATCATTCTTTTATTATGATGTACAGAATGTGTATCTTTCTCTCTGTCGCACGGCATGACGTCACCCATAACCCCGCACATTAGCCAGAGCTTCTCGGCTAGCGGCTCATGTGAGCTGAAGCGACTGGTGGGGGATAGAAATCCCAGCAAAATGCATTGCGCTCTTTCAGACGAGAGCCGCTGAACCTGTGTGAGCGGCTACTGGCGGGGAGAGTTTCGCCATCTTTGACATGGAACCCTTTCAGACGAGGCTCAGTGAGCTGCAGATCGAGCCAGTCTAGCCAACGCATTTATACGGGAGAGTCATATTGTGGGGGGGAAAACTGCATTAAGTTGTTTGTAATAGGTACTATTTATTAATCATTTATAATATTTATGCTCTAAAATATTACTATTACTTCAGGTCGCAACATGATTTGATGAACGCTGCTAATACACTGAAAATATGTTGCTGGAGGGACTGAGTAAAGTTGGTAACTCTAGCGGATGGTCATGAGATCCGAACTCTGGACTGCTTATCGCCTCCGCATGAGCTGTATGCCGGCTCACGTGTGAAAGCAATCTAAGATATCTTCTAATCACAAGCATGAAGATCTAATTAAACTCCACATAGAAATCGTTTCCCAGAGAATGTTATGACGACAGTCGATACCTCTCTCGTCTCTTCCCATAAACATTACTTTTGTGAAACAAAGTCAGAACTGAAAATGCTCACGCCTGTGAAAGATTTGCGGTGATAACCGCGGGCCGCTGATAAGACGGAGCGGCTAGAAAGGTAACATTAGCGGTCAACAACTCTAGCTTGTTTGCTGGACATGAAACCGTACGCATTTACGGGGAGACAGGGCGGAGCGCGACTTGATAGTGGCAGCACTGAAAAGTGACTATTTTGTTGTAGTCTTGATTAAAATATGTCACTATCTCTGGCTCCCCTATTCCATGTGGCGTGATTCCCCGTCTAATATCGAGATTAAAAATGTGTGGATCTTTAACTTCACTCACTCATACGTATTATTTGTGACGTACACCTTTCAGACAAGAACAATCTACATACGTTTTTATTCGAAGACATGTCACAAAAACTAACATGTAGTGTCTGTGTCTTAAATAACTTTAAAAGTGTTCGGTTTCTCAGGCTTTAAAATGCCATGTAGGACAGATCGCTCTTTAATCAACGGAATTAAAATCAGAAACATTCTGGTTCATTAATCACCATCAGAATCCGGGACAGTAGTAATATGAGTATCTGCGTACGACAGTAATAAATTGAAAGGATAATTATCCTTTATAAAGAGGATATTAAATGCAGGAAATATTTTCTGCTATTCTATCATTCTTTCCTATCTTGTTACAAAAGCATTGATATTCAAATATAGAAAACAACTGAATGATGATTTTTTTTGTACGAGTATGATTCTTGGTCTATCTGGAAAGAAGTTGATTGACAACACAGTTTCGAGAAGAAAATTTGTACATAAGATAAGCTGAATAATAAGAGAATACAAACAATAAATTGCATGAGAAGAAGCTTTGTAATTTACAACATTCATATGAATTTGTGTTGGTTAAAATTCCTACAAGTTTTGTTCCGTAAGTTTGAACGTGGCGACGGTCCTACTGCACATGCGCAAACACGCGAACGATGGCTGTCTGTCTTCCTTAGTGTACATGCTGTGTTACACAAAGTATTTGTGCATCTTTAGCGATTGAGACGCATCCAGTCTGCTGAGTTAACGGGATTTACCGATCATTTCTCACTTTGAAGCTCGCGTCTAGATGGCAACACGTACCGGTAACGCGATTAAGCCTTCACTGGCCTGTGTTTTGTTTGACACAACTTTATAAATAGAGTAAGGGGTTAGTATTAATGGGTATTGGTTTTGGGGGCTGGTTCACGTGCAAGACTGGTTTCCGAGGGGCTGGAGGTAAATTACCCCGTGATCGAGTACTTGAAGCTCCCTGTGAATTAATCGACCAAGTAATCGATTGTCCCCCCCCACCTCCGCCTCCCACGCACTGCCAGTCACGCAGTGCTAATGAAATTCCGCCTTTTTATACAGCGGCATTCACTTGTTGTATTTTATTATCGGCGCAGTCAGCGATACGCGGGCAGCGGGTTCGACGCCGGAACACCCCGCCGTGTATTCATGTAATGACGATGAGGCAACTGAACGGGTTGTTAAACGCCAGTTGAAAAATTACGAGATGATTGGACACAGCGATCGCGGCAAATTCTGTGCTTCTCCCGGTGTTAAGGAACCACGAAAGGAACTGGTACAAGGCCTGAGGCACTGAGTGTGTGAGAAATGTGTAACATAATCTCGGAGAATATAGGATTTGAAACTTTCGCTGCGAGCACAATCAATAAAATCTTCTCGGGCAATCAGCCGCGTTAACAGGTTACCGTAGTAAACCGACGTTTCGGGAACCAACTCTGTCCCCATCTTCAGGGTTCTGATGTGACTGGATACCTCGGACGACGCCTGTAAAGTTACACAGGCGATAATTTCTCTTCCAACTTTGTTCCCCCAAAGTTGTTGGTGTACAATTCAAATTATACATAATATATAATCTACATCTAAAATAAATTAAATAAATTACATTACTGATTATTCAGTGTTTATCATAAAATAATATGTATTTTTTTTTAAATTTCATGTACCACTTAAGATGTCTTCGCGTACCCCAGGTTGAATATACAGACAGAGGAAATCTAAGGACTCGGAGAGAACCTGTCCCGGTGCCCCTTTGTCCACCACATATCTCATATAGACTGTGGCGAACCGCCTGAGCTATAACATGGCCTGACACAGTTCTTAATGTTACATTTCCCGAGCTTGTGGTAACTGAATGAAATACAATATTTGACATCCGACTTTTTAACTGGGTCTCCGGAGTCCTACTTCACTGACATGGTAGTCTAATCAGTTCGCGACATCAGCTGCACGCCGAATCAGAGAATCCGCCCCATTTAACCATGTTAGGACCATCCATCAGCACCTTCTGTGTTTGTGTGGTGGGACGGAAGTGGCCAGATAACGCACACAAAAGGAAGTGATGTCACGTCGTAATTGAATATGATGCGATATGTTTAAAATCGATTGTTGAAAAAATGGTGAGTCACTGTGTGACAGCGCATGCGTAGATATGATCTGGTAGTCGACTTTTCTTCATGCGTAATAACATTTATCATAGCTGAATGGGAGATCAGATGTGAATACTACTGAGATTCAAATGGATCACTAACCGTTCACAGAATTAATTTACAAGGGGTCTCTGCGATTTTGTTTTCCTATCTGCACATCCATAAGGCGAATATAGTCCTATGAATGAGCACTTCGGACAGCCGACAAGAGGTGATCCTCCAACTTCGGGGTTGGTAGACGAAATAAAACCCTAACCATAGAAAAATAAATTCAGGTTATAAGCTAAAAAGGAACTGTAACAGCCCTTTTTTCTTTCGTGTTTGAGAAACGTCGTTTATGATTTGCGCAGAGCAGTAAGGCCAAATTGCAAGTCTTTAAAAATAGAAATTTGATCGTAGAGGAAGGCATTAAGTGGACTGTGTATGTATGATAACCCTGTTATATAACAAAGACAGTAGATGTTTATTAACGTCTAGTATTATAATAGTTAAATTAAAGGGCATCCGATGGGCTGGGTATGTAGCTGTGATAATGAAGAAGAAGGAGAATGCATTCCATGTTTTGATGGAGGAATGTAGAACTCTTTTAAGTTCACAAAAACCTGAAGTTTCTATGCATGTAGCACATTAATACAATATTTGCTACTATTAGGATGCACTTCTTCAAACTTCAGCTGCGGAATTGCGAACTTACATACTATAATCTAATCCTAAAATGTGAAAATTGTTCAGAAATTAGTTCTCTGAGTTGATGAAGTCTTTCGGTTGTGTACAAACGCTTCAGAAGAAAGCGCTGCCTTCATAGACTGTGTTGAACTATCGTTGTCTAAACTCGGTCGCCGTGAAGACCTCAGATCCTGTATACAGCAATGTGGCGTTCTGCATGCAGTCGTGTAGAGAATAGAGTTCATAACTTGACGATGTCATCACACATACTGGCCAGTATAATGAGGTTTAGGAGTCCTGTGACACGTGGGATGGAATTTGTAGAGTTGTATCTAAATTCTAATTATGCAAGTAAGCATACGCTATGGCAGTAGATTGGAAGTGCTGCTCCTTGCGATAAATGTTGGAACTGTCATCGGTCCGCGCTTGTGTGAAACACTTCTTTCATTCGTCGACAGACACAGGCAACAGTGAGTCATGTGACGAAACCAAACTTCATTTCCCTTGTTTTGTCAGAGGGTAGAGCTGTCCATTTGCAGTGTCAATTATTAAAACTAATCTCAAACACAAGACACATGAAGGAACTAATCTGACGGTGGCGCCATGGGACGTGCGATGCTGGAATTATTAAAAACGTTACCGGTCTTAATGCTTATGCGTTGTTATTAAATAATTGAAATTAAAGACAAACAAATGAAGAACGGAATGTTTTTTTCTGTTCCTTAAAAGAAGATAAACCTTTTCTACACAGATTTGTACTTTGCTTTGTTTTCACTGTTTGAGAGAATAAACTTAGAAAACAGCATTTTTAAACACAAACGTAGCCCGACGTTTGGGCCTGACATAACGAAGTGTTTCGCCAGATGTTTTCCTCATTCAGACCGATTTCTTTGTGTAGATATAATCATCAATGAATTTATTCGGGAGGTACCCGTTTTGAATCTCGGATAATCAATCTACTGTCTGTCTCACTGAGATTTGCGTCATTTTACTAAATTTATGTATCCGAACGCCGGGGATGGAATTCGATATTCGCCATTATCGACCCTTTCCAAATATTTTTACACAATTCGTAGTTTTTTAACTAATTCCGGGTCTGTAGAAGCACAGTCATTGAATGACAATAATTGTTAGTTCAAAGAAGGGACACCAGTTTCGCGGTCAGCCATATTCCTTCACTCGAGTGTTTAAGGACACAGAATCGACTGCAGACGTTAGATCGAGATCACAGCGGAAGCTGTGCTTAAATCCCGACGCTCAGCAGGACTTATTCGGGAAAACCACGAAACTTTCAGACAAAACTTGGTTTAAGGGCTACAAATTCAGGTCCACCTACGCAGTCCGTCCGAAGCCAACTTTGTTATCCTGCGAGACGCAGTGTTTGTAAGGTAACCACCTCAGTGGAACAAAGTTGTTCGTGAGAACGTAATAGTTGCTTACATAGTCAACAAACTTTCCGTGTTTTATTGAACACTGAGGTTCACAAAAGCCCACCACTGCTCTCTGTTTTGAGCCACTTTGATTTAATATAACATTCTGCCCTATTTCTTCAAAAGCCATTCTGTCGTGTAGGCCTATTACCACATAGTTCTTTGTACCGTTCATTTTTTTAACGAAAATTTATGTGCATTTTTCATATCTTCATACATTCTATATGTTCCGCCCATCGTCACTGTTGGCGACAAGTAAGAGTTATGAATATCCATTGAACAGATCTTTCCAGCGTTCTATAACTTTCTTTCGTTTCGGTCCAAATATTCTACACAGCATCCTCTAGTTAAAAGTTCAATATGAATTCACGCATACATGTATAGTACATATGAGGACGATGAGCCATCGCCCTGATGATGGAGGCAGCAAGGACCTCTGAAACATAGGTAAACTTCTACCAGACTACGTGGCGAAATAACCCAGCAGACAGCCATCTTAATTGCCAAAGTTAATTATATAGTCGATAGTTACAGTGTTAAGAAGTAAATTTCGACGTAAAATTGCTGTGAGGGGTACAAATGTAGGCTGGATGTATTTTAAACTCAAGAATGAAGCATTATAATAAATAATGTCAAGCTTCTATGTTTCTTAAGGTACAAAATATTGTGCCAAGGACCTAACTACTTTCATCAGAACCCAGACATCTTGTGGGATCGCTAATTACACGGTGTGACGCCTCTATTTAATCGTTACGAGCGTCGTTAAGGGACTGTGACAGCGTTTCTTTTCGAGAGCTTATTTGCGTGGCTGCCATCGGCGCCCACTCCTCCTCCCCCACAGCCCACGCAAGGTAAATGTAGCAGAAGAGACAGATAAGCGATGTTCACATGTGAACAGCGGGAGGGGGGGGGGACAATGTCCCGTATCTGAATGTGTAACTCCATTTTGCTGGGAACTGAATCCCATGCATTAAACTGCCTTAGTGTAGAGATAAGTTTCAGAATCAGGGACGAGGCAGAACATTTGCAAATCCTACAGACACACTTTTAAAGAACAAACACATTTTTTTTCAAATCAGTGTAAGTTATTTTAACTATCTCTCTCGCCCTCAGTATTTAGTGTTAATGTAAGTGTATTAGTTTCACATATAATCCCGCTACTAGTATTTTGTTTCACACACAAAAATTACTTTTATTTTTTAGAGTAACATTAATCTTTTCTCCCCTTTTACCTGTGGGTTGCTTATTCATGCCGTTGTGAGTTCCATTGCTTCCTAGTAGCGAGTTTGGCAGTAAAATAACATTATTTCGGAACTCGTGCAGTTTTTTACGAAAACAGAATATACACAAGGCTGCCCATTGCACGGTTAAGATTTGGATTTAAGTGATTCGTGTGGAGAAAGGCGCATTTGACCCTGATTATTGCTATGATTTCAATACCTCAGTTCATTTAAAAAAAAGTGACCATTTCGGTCGTTTCCGTTGCGATAATTTCCAATTGTATATTCTCATATCCTCTTTTAACAGTTTTGAAATTTCTTAAAACTCTTCATATGTTTACTGACAGTCATCGTGATAATGTTAAGTGGAAGCGAATCATGTCTCTTCCTAAATAATATTGAAATTTATTGATTGAGAATTTACGTGTAATTATAAATATTAAAATTGATGAAAGTGCTCGTGAAACGCAATACAAATTAATAAACTCTCAGGTAATCCTAGAAATGAAATGTTTTCCATGTCCGTAACGCGAGATGTTACTACAGCTTATAGACTATAAACTATTGATATAGGTCTATTTTGTTTGGCCATTACTTTCCTTCCGTGAGTAACGTCATCGTAAGGTCATGTTGTGCTACACGCAAAATTCTCATATTCTTTGTAGACGGTTCATAAATATTGAAATCAATTAAGCTGAATCACATCTCTGGAGAAAGTTTTGGCAGCCACCCTGTCTTTCTGTCCTCCGTGAATTATCCATAAGGCAGTGACGACCAGATCTTGACGATTTGACAGCGATCAGACGGCCCGAGCTGCCATTAAACATTCTACACGTCACAAAAATAGCTGACAGTCGCTCGGTCGACATTAATCTGTTTCATTCATATAGTTTCTCGTTGCTAACCGAATATGCTGTTTATTCTTGAAGTTAAAGATGATTTGTGTTAATGGTTCGTGCTTAGTGAATGACAGTGTATTATGTACAGAGACCAATTGCAATTTGTGATGGTTATAAGGAAAGCAGAATAAAGATATTAGTGGGCTGAAGAAATGTAAGTACATCCTACATCACTTAATTTGCTCCAAACAGTATTTCTTGTTACGAATACAAAGCCAGTTTCTTTATTCTTTTCACTGAAAGTATTTCGTATAATCACATATACACAGTCTTGCACGAAGCGTATAGTTTATATTGTTTTCTGCGTGGCCCTGAAAACTAAAACCTTGATTATTATCGTCATTTTCTTGCAATAAATAGTGCGACAAGTCTCTTAAATAAAACCGTTGAAGGTACTGCCGGATATTTTTGTGCTACTCGTATAAATTACGTCGTGTTTACAATTTTCTTTTCTCGTTAAAGACGGAAAGAAAGTGTGCTTATAAGATCGGCATATAATTTGTGTATATGTTACCGGCAATGTATATAATGCCTAAAGTCAGTAGGCAAAGTATGAAATTCAGGCATTCTATGGAATGCCCGGGTATTTTATAAAATGTCTATAGATTTTAGGCAATGTATGAAACTAACAGTTTATTTTATGCTTTGCCCAGGTATTCTATAGAATACGTGGGAATTTTATAAAATGCCTCAGATTCTTTAGGCAAAGTATATAACAAAGAAGTTTCTATAATACGATTTATACAGTTTTATTTTATCTTTTATATTTGAAAAAACTTACTATAAAACAATTTATTTAATTCTCAAAACGTTTGTTAGGTTAGGTTAGGTTAGGTTAGTATATAAAACAATTTTTTTTAAATCTCAAAGACTTTTGTTATGTTCAGATTTAGAAGCTTGGTGTTTACGCGACTATCTTGAACAACCTCCATCTTGACAGCTTATCCAATCGACTTTGATTAATTTTAATTCACACAACAAAACAATATCAACATTACAATTTACTTTGCCTACTGACTTCAGGCATTCTATACATTGCCGGTAATATATATATTTTTTTTCGTGTGTGCGAGTTCTTACTTGTCTTACTAAATAACTGACACATACACACGAAATTTGGTGTGAAAGTTATGGTACTGGATGTGACACGAACACCAAATTGTTTTCAGTTCTGTAATAAAAATCTGTAATAACAACATGGCGAACGGACGACGTTGTGAGCTAAAAGCGACACTAGCGACATTTACCTGAAATAATATATTGTAACAGATCAGAATATACAACGTTTGGTGAAAATAACTTTGTGTAGGATTTAAAACAATAACATTATGGTTTCGTGAAATCTGTGTTTAGCTTTCAGTTTTATTGCGATAATTAACCGCTGGAGGTACGCATTTGAAATTTGTTATGGAGGTAATCATAAACATACCCTATAATTACAAAATTCAATATTAATTATTGTTCATTAGTGAACAGTTACAGAATTTGTGACGGTGAAATATTTTAGGTTACGTCCAACATTATGTCTAAATTTAATCAAGACAAGCTCTGAACTTATATACTAATTTCTTTTCAAATAATAATATGAACCACACCCACATTTACGTTGAGAATACTCTTATCAATTAGGATTTAATCTTATGACTATCTGCGCACGAGCCGATTGCCATTTCAATATGGCATTAATAACACAAGATTTGTAGCAGAAAAAGTCATTGAAAGAGAAACGTGTTCTTTATATTGCCAGTGTAAAATTTTTACAGTACTGTATCAACCTATATGATGAATACACATGTTAACCTCGTCAGCATTTGACAATACCTATCGCTGTGAGCACCGTTTAGCTCAGTCCTTAATGAAGTGCGTCATATCACGAATTGTGTTGCGTCATACTGATGAGCACTTCAGCGGATAAATGTGTAACGTAACAGTATTAATTAAACCTGACACTAAAAGTTTACTGAGGCAAAACAGTTCTAAGTATTTAACTAAGGAAAATTTTCTTTTAACTATTGAGCAATATTTGAAACCGTCTACAACAGTAGGCTTAATTTGGTAGCATATTTAATATATTTTCAATTTTGAGAACCATCCTCCCCTACTTTATGTGTGGAACTCTGTCGTTCATAAGGAAGTTTCTTCATCTTAAGTAGGCCCACCCGTTCCGTCTCTTTCTTGTTCGGAATTACTTTTCTTAGCTTTGGAATCACTACATATAAGCCACCTCAGTTAGGGCCTAAACTTAAATCAGCCTTCTGATCAAGAGAATTTGAAATGTACTTATGTATGCCCATCGCAATGTCGAAAACCTTCGAAGATGACTGTGTTTGGGATGTTGCACCGTGCTGTCAGAATGACAAGTGATGATGGAGGCACCAAGAATATCTGAAACGTCGGTTAACGTCTACCAGACTACATGGCGAAACATCCCAGAAGACAGTCATCTTATTCTTCCCCCCCCCCGCGAGAACCTGCAATCTCACCTAGAACTCGATTTGACAATCACATTTTTGTCTGCGACCAACTCCGTTAATCCTAAATCAGTACACACGACGTTCAAGCGTAGAAAAAGATGTTTATATGACATTCACTTTAACGAAATTTGCATTTTACATTATGCACTTATTACACCAGTAAATGTATAGTTCTTTACAGAGTGGCATCCACATATTTTGCAAGTAATTTCCAACTTTATCGTACAATTACTGGAAACGCTACTAAAAATTATGGTCCACTTCTTTCAGACCGAGCTTTACTGATAAAAGACTAGCTCTGTGGCTTTGTACTCGGGTGGTCCCGATTCAAATTCCTACCCTGGAGACCGACTATCCTAACTGAGGTTTTCCGTTGTGTTTCTCAGTCCCTCCAGGCAAATATCTTGATATAATCTTAAATTAGGCCACTATCACTTCCATATACTTTTAGATTCATTGCTCATCATTCAATACTACACAGTCTGAGCCCCGTATAGGGCCGTTAAATCATCTACAGATAAATAAATGAATAAATAAATTCACCTACTGTGAGCTTCCTTCTTTGTCACGGCATGTAAACATTATTATTGCAGCTATAAGGTTCTCTTGCAGCATGAGACGTGAAGGTCAGTTGCCCTTTGTTAAATGCCAGGTTAAAGGCTGTCACGGTCTGCTGGAGTAGCGGTGGCACACGATTATTGCATGAGATACTCCCACTGGTCGGTGTAATTAATACATGAAAGCCCAGTCAGTTTCAGAAGACACTAGGCGCTTGTTTGTGAAGGAAATTGCATTTCTTGCTAAATCTTCACAATACGTGGACCTGCCCAGCTTTATCGTCTACATTTCTTTATCAGTACTGAAAATTTGTATTTTTCTCTCTCCTTGTTTTTCATTGCTTCTTAATTTGATTTCAGTTTTGAGTACGTAAATTCTGTGTGAACAGCTGTTTATGTTTTTCGAAGGGTCACTATAATTAGGTAACTTTTCTACATTTAGTGGACTGGACAAAAACCAGTTTCATAGCACAAACCGTCTCAAGGTCATGTCATATTCCTATTCGCCGCCGTGCTATTTAGGCAACTACTCCAACACCTGAGTGACGCGTGTGGTCTGTGTTAGGCGCTCGCAACACAGAATTGAGGTTCTCAGGGCGATGAGTATGCAGATGGCTTTCAACTGGGTTGTTGCGTCGTGTAGTCTGATAGAAGATTACCGACGCTTGAAGGTTCCATCTTCAGGGCGATTAGCGTCGGTAAAATTCTACCAGACTACAAAGCGCAACAACCCAGAAGACGCTTGGCCGTGTCCTACTAGAATCGACGAAGTGAATGTTAGTTAATCCGTCTTCCAGTTTAAAACGAATCCCAACACGTGCTTTGGAGCATTGATATCATTAAAAGTAGAATCTGTTTTCACTCTGACTCTCTTGTGATTGACGCTTGTCTGGTGTCCACTTTAATTTAAACCTACTGTCCCAGTTGAAATATGACCTAACTCCTGTCGTAAAAATCTTTTCGCATATACCTCTTTTTTTGAAATTGTCTCCCCCACCCCAAAATATAAATTGCGTCATGGAAACCGGTTAATTAACTGTTTATTAATTAACACTGGTTTGCAGTCATATATTTTGCCAAGTAGCAGTATCAACAGGCGACATCACGCTAGCTTTGTGCGGGCAGTCTTTTAATTAGCCATCCATTGTCATTCCCCTGTGTTTTAATTAGGTGCAGGATCGATTAGCTCACTCAGCGCTGTTTGACAGTCCGGACCGCGCACAACTTGGCGCCTCTGTTAGCACTCGGTTTGCAGTTACGTTATCTGGATTTGTACGAACTAATACCGATTATTTTAATTCCATTTATTACACTATAGATTCTGCTACCCGTTCTTCAAGTGCCTGAGCACTACACTTTAGAACCAAATAGATACTTTTGTATTTTTCTTTACGAAACATGAAATTTTCTACGAAAAAGAATGTTATCTGTTTGTATTCTTCTCAGTTCTATTTATGTCAAATATGAGCATCCTTATTCTTAGTTTTGGCGCCGTATGGATTTTTAGGTAGATACTATGTTTTCTGTAAAACAAGTTTTCTCCATTTTTAGCCCTGAAGATATAAACAGTACGTTTCTCCGAAACACTGGTCTTCATCTACAAGTCCACAAAGACTAAAAGAATAATATCGATTCAACCCGCCCCCATGAAAACATCAAATTTCAAATATATTCATTGATTATTCATAATTTGATGTTAAGCGGTAAGATGTGTATGATGTTAGCTCAGTCAGTATAAGTGGCTAAGGACTGGACGACCGGGGTTCGATCCCCGACGGCTCCAGAAGATTTTTACTCTAGTCTCTGTGTCCATACTGGTTTTGGGGCCCACCCAACCCCCTGTACAATGGGTACCGGGGGTATTTCCCCGGGGGTAAAATGCGGCCGGGGCGTGATGCTGACCACTCACCCCCTTTTAATGTCCTCCTCTCCCTCGTGTGCCTACATAGCACGTAAGGGAATGGCTTTACCTACTTTAGAAGTCATGCTTAACTTACAGCGTATAGTTCAGAGATTTAATTATTAATCGGAATAGTTAACTTTGTTGGTTATTTTTAGTTAGTTAGTTAGTTAATAATTTCCGCTGTAGATACTGCATCTTAGAGCCTCAAAATTGAGCAAACTGGACACAGTTTAGATAGAGGACCAGGTTGATAAAATTATCCGTTGATGACATGTCATAGCAGATTTTTGATGTGGGATAACTAAAGTTCTTGCATCTTCACAAAACTTGACTGTCAGCAGTTGCTTGAACGTACGAGGCTCGTCCTTAAAGTAAGTTTTCCTGGGGCCGTTTACAGAAACAAAACACAATTTCATGGAAATATTTATTGCAACAGATACAGCAAGTGTCCAGCTATTTTTCAACATATTCGCCACCGGAATTGAGACATTTGTCATACCGTGGGACCAACTTTTGAATACCTGTGTCGTAGAAGTCTGCCGCCTGGGATTGGAACCACTGTGTGACAACCATCTCCGCCTCTCTGTCATTCTCAAAACGCTGACGCTGACCGGACAGGAATTTCTTGAGGTGTAGGAAAAGATGGAAATCACTGGGAGCGAGGTCCGGGCTGTAGGGTGGATGATTAAACACCTCCCAGCTGAACTCCTGCAGGAGACTTGCTGTCCGTCGAGCCGTGTGCGGCCTAGCGTTATCACTGACCGCACTTCACAGTCGGCGGGAACTGGAATAAGAACCTCCATCTTCAACAGCTGCAACGATGCTACTGTGAGAACGCGGGAAGTACCGTTAGTGCATGCGCCATGCTACGTCATTGCTCTATCACGTACGCACAGTCGCTTCGCTCAATATAAGGTTTGCTAGCTGTGGGACGAGTGGGAAACTTACTTTTGGGACGCGCCTCGTATAACAACTCGCTTGAATATTTTTCTATAATTGTTACATGGATCTATTTGTTTCCCAATGCAGTCAAGAACATTTCTTGTCAATACTTTCATAATTTCTGCTCAATTATAATCCTGTAGATTTATGTTAATTTAAATACGAAAATAGCTTATAATTTTATTGGCCAACATCTACACCGATATAATTCTTATTTGATCATAGTTACGTGACCAAATACAATTGTGAAGCGGCATTCAATTCGTTATTTTCTGCCAGAGAAATAAAACAGTTGCTTTTTTTTAGATGCTTAAACAATTTCAATCGTTATTTATTTTTAAGTTAATCGATAATAAAAATAAATGTTTACAGATTTGGGGAAAGACGAGTGTAAATGCTTATATATTTTTTAGGTTGCTTTACTAATAACTTAGCTGCTTATTTTGGTTCTTAATTTGAGCTAAACAGCTGGTTAATCGATTAACTGGTTATATAATGTGTTAGCTACGTGATGTTTTACTTAGATAGTATAGTTCCATGTCTCTTCAATTCTAAAGGGTTTTGACGACGGTAGTATACACTTTAAATTATTCATTATCAGAAGTGTTTCCATAGTCTGTTCTTTGAAACCACGACGTTTCGGAGGCTGGTTCTGTCTCCGTCTTCAGGTGAGAGGTACCTACTCTGTTGGGTCCCTTAGATAGAGTTAGTCTCTGTCACTGGACCAGCTCTACCTAAGGGACCCAACAGAGTAGGTACCTCTCACCTGAAGACGGAGACAGAACCAGCCTCAAAAAAAGTCGTGGTTTTAAAGAACAGACGATGGAAAAAGTCCTGATAATGAATAATTTTAAGTCCACGTCTCTGGTTACTTTACTACGACATCTTGCTAACATTCTGCTAAGCTCTTCTGTCCAGGGTCGAAAATAGACCATTTCTTGCTCTCTGTTTCTACAACTTTCTTTCCAGAACAAGTTATGTGCACGTTCTATCCTCTGGTTGTACACTGCTGACCATCCCCCCCTTCCAACTGCTAATCCCGGATCACATTTTGTTTGTATTTATGTCTCATCATTCGTTGGAACATACGAGTCCTCTGGTGGAGGGTAGGAAAAACTCCCGTCATCCGATTATGGTGGGCAGAGGACCCTCGACCGTCGTTTTGCAACAAGCCCACATTCATTTCAAAATATTATCGGAAGACCCATCCCTCTTGATTGACACTTGCACTCCACGCTATTCGTGAATCAGTGGCGTACCTTCTGAATCTCTGGCGTATTTCATATATCAGTGTCTTGCAGTCCTGTATCATGTAGATCCGTCTAATAAGTTATTATAAGTTGTGTAAATTGTACTATAAGCTCCGGTTGGAAGGATAATGGTCAATAATATTTTGGAAGGGATGCATTGGAAGAGACCGTGACCAATTTAAGATGCTATCTCATACCGGGAGTGACTGAAAAATACCATAAGACTTTAATGAAAACACTTGAGCTGAAAGTCCACCACACGACTATGATACAGAAGCTGTAACAACAGAACTGCATTGGACCGCATTTCTTCGTTGCTGTCTGCTCGTTCACTGAGCTAATTAGCTAATAATGTAACAACTTCACCGAAGTGCTTAACTAATTTCTCAGTATCCTACAGGTAATCAATCACTCATCTGAACCAGTTGTTGCTTTAAAACTCTCAGTGTCTTTATCACAATGCCGACCGCACCATTTCGTTTAACTTTCTGAATCCGTTGTTAGTATTACTATTTTTTTTTCTTTGTGTATAATACTGTTTCTATTTTGGGCTTGCGTGTATTTGGCTGTCATATTTAATACTGTACATGTATAAGTTTAGTTAATCTGTTTGTGTAATATTTTTCATTTTTATTTCATTATTATCGTATGTATTATCAGTGTTTGCCTGTAATTGGCTTCATGCTGTTGGCAGACACTTAAATAAATGAATTGAATTGAATTATCCACCACACTTTCCCACGTGGTCTCCTTCCATCACATTTATTAATCAAAATTTGTGTAGGTGTCGGCAAACAACGTTACGTGTGAGTGATGTCACAATTCTAGTAAACTGGTAGCGATTCAGCTAGTTTTTTGAAAACGAACTAGACTCTGGACTCGAGTAGACAACTTGAACTGCAATCCAAAATTGAAACCTGAGATAAGTCTTCAGCCGCGACTGTTACCAGCTGCTACTAGCAGTCGCTTACGCGCCAAATAGTTTGCACGCTTCTGTAACTTATAAACATGTTCCTGCGCTTGGTTTCAGTCGTCTGTTAATTAACGCGAGGAAAAAATAACACACCTTTTTCCTATCAATTGATACAGGACTCCTTTTAAACGGGGGTTTAAGCATCAGTGCCGTGAAGTTAAACACACCCTTATCTAGTGCCAAGACCAAGAAAGAGTCCGGCTATACGTCCACTAACAAACACGTATTTCCAGCGTGGTGCTTAATAAGTACCACGGACTTCGCCTTTAATTTAAGTTGGCTGTCTTCTGGATAAGAGCGCAGTATAGTCTAGTAGAAGTTTAACGTCGTTTAACGGGAGTTTTCTATCTCAATCTTAACCCATGTTCATTCTCGCCGCAGTGAAAACCTCAAATCCTGCTTTATCCTTTCTTGTTGTGTAGGTTCATTTCTGTACTTCGTAGTTCATTATCTTACGTCCCTAATCAATTAGCTTCAAAACAATCTGAGTTAATGCTTCTCCACAAACCGTCTACGTTAAACATATTACCTCAGTAGACGCTGTGAAAATGCTTAAGAAATTCTGTGACCCATTGGTTATTAGGTTGGAAATTCCCTGTGTAACGAAAATTTATGTTGATAAAGTCATGTCTGTACGTCCATTAAATTTAAAACATGTCAGTTGGATTTTGTTTGGAGAGACAACTCTACCGATATTAGGGAAAATCTCATTTTCATCAATCTGCATGTATGTCCACCATATAATTTACTCTGTATGAATGTCATATCGAACTTTATCGATTTTCTCAAAACTCATTGATCGTACAAACAATTCGTTCATTATTTAAAGAACAGATCTCATTAAGATATACAAGTATCGTTTTAATAATTCGTATGCTTCTGCCCAGGGTAATATCTTTATTATTGATTTACTTTATTAAAGCAAAATGTAGTCCTATGACCCTCATATACGTTTATCTCCGGCATCACTAGATTTTTATCTGTAATAAATTAACTTGATGGGTTGAAAACCTCAAAGATATTTCTTTGGAGCCGGCCTCGATGAATTCATTTTACGAACTTATTCTGCCACGCAGACTTCAAAAAGTGAGGTTATTTGCCGTCAGTCTGTAAATCGCTTCCTGAAACATGCATTTTGAATCAGCCCACTACCGGAAGGGAACTGCAAATATTGTTATTGGATTGTGTACAAAAGACAGCTTCCAATTAATTGTTCCCTTCACTGTCATGTGAACGAGAAAATAGCATGGCTTACCCGACAATGCAGGTTCTAATTTTAAAATTAAATAGCATCCCCTGCCGCTGCCGCTGCCCTCTAATGAGGATTTCCTGAAGACGCTTTTGTTTTCTAGTCGCTTCTCTTTTGTGACGTCATTGCGTCCGCTCCAGGGATGAACAAACCACAGCGTGGTTGGTTGCTTCGAACACCACTGCACAGAAGCTTCTTTGCCATCGAATGAGATAAAATTTTGATGAAATTAAAATGGGGAAGAAGACGAGACGTAATTCAAGATTCTTTCTCCTAACCTAACCTTAACCTAATTTAACCTAACAGTATGATCGTTGAAGTACAGATGAAACAAAACAATACTACCATGGCCTATGCAATGGTTAAGTTGTGCCTTTGAAAAACCAGTCTAAATTGCGTTATACATTTCATTTTTCCATTCGTACACGCCTCAGAAACAGAACACCTAGTGAATCTAAGTTTGCGCCTTATTTCTGCGTGGCCAACCATTCTTCACTAAAAGATGGCTGTCTTCTGGATTGGGTTGCAGCACCTTGTAGTCAGGTAGAAGTTGAGGTCTTTGACGTCTCCAACAACAGGGATTTATCGCCCTAATAATGTACGCAGCAAGGATCTCTGAAACGTTGACAGACTTTTACCACAGTACACGGCGCTACAAACCAGAAGACAAGCTATCTTCGAGTTCACCGCCGTGTAAACATAAAATCCTATGTAAGACTTGAGGTTCTCACAGCGGTGAGTATGAAGATTTCCGTCTTCTGGGTTGTTGCGCTGTGTAGTCTGGTCGATGTTAACCAACGTTTCAGAGGTCATACTGCCTCCGTCATCAGGGCGATCGCCCTGATGACGGAGGCAGTATGACCTCCGAAACGTTGGTTAACATCGACCAGACTACACAGCGCAACAACCCAGAAGACAGAAATCTTCATACTCATCGCCCTGATGATGGAGGCAGTATGACCTCTGAAACGTTGGTTAACATCGACCAGACTACACAGCGCAATAACCCAGAAGACGGATATCTTCATAAAATCCTACTTTATCACCTCTTATATACACACGCTGCGAAGTGTTTTGTAAAGTAGGCATAATGACAACACTTGAAATTTAAGATTGACAAGGCAGTGAGAGGATGGTGTTCTTCCGAAATGTTACTAACCACAAGTCGAACGGGCGTTACAATCCAAATGAAAAAATTATCGAAAATGCTATGATAGCGAATTAGATCCGTATAATAACAATTTCCACAATTTATTTTTCTCTCAATTTTATCATGAAGCTTATTAAGATATGCAGTGTTCTTCTGAGTTTACGTTTTTAAAAAATTTCGGAACACATCATATTTGGTGCTCAGCTTAATTTCTTAACCTTCTCATGTAACTGTTTTTATCTAACGGCAAAAATTTAAACCCTGAAACAGCTGGTCCTCTTATGTGTACAGTAAAATCTACCATCTGCTTGGAATTGTAATTACTGCAAAAATAAAATGTATTTCGGTTAGTAACACAGTATGGACTTGTAGGTATCAACGTTTCGGAAAATAATATTCCTCCATCTTCGGGGGTGAAAGAAGTTAAGACTGCATGTTAGGATTATGCTGAACTGTCATGTTATGAACTACGGTTTATATGTTTATTGTCATCTTTGCAGAACACACAAATACTTCATCGTGTGATACGTGACATATAAGACTTTAAGTATTTATGTTGTCCTAATACGGCAATAATTAGCATGTTCCTCCGAAACGTCAAGTTCACATGGTATAACAACTCAGGACTAAATCGACATCCTCGCCGCTGTAAGAACCTCAGATCTCGTATATTATAAATATCTTAATTGAACATTCTCATTATGGTTATCGAAAGTTGATAATTTTGGGATGAAAATTGTTGTCTGTGGTTAAAGTTGCTATTATAACTATAGCTAAAATTACTCATGAAAGTAAAATAGAATTTAACAACAGATGCTGACAAGATGCATGCAGTTTATTTGTTGTTACACTTTCATGGATATTTAAAGTAAGTTTGTCCCGCTATACGCCATGTAGGCGTTTGGGGGGAGTGGAGGTATAGCTCCTCTCTTCCTTGACCTCGGCACTAGATGGGGGTGAGTGGTCAGCATCACGCCCCGGCCGGCTTTACCCCCGGGAAAGGATCCCGGTACCCACTGGGTAGGAGGCAGAACCGGTCTGGACGCAGAGGCTAGAGGAAAAATCCTCTGCCCCCGTCGGGGATCGAACCCCTGTCGTCCAGCCCGTAGCTAGTCACTATACTGACTGAGTTTAATTAAATAAATGTAGACCCCAACAAGTTGGGATATTTGATGGTATTTCCATGTTCTTCGGGCAAAATTTTGTTATTGTATTTGTCGTCTGATACTAAGTGGTATTTCATGGAATTAGCGTGTCGCTTTGGGTTTGACTCTGGCTCTACACAGTTGTCCTTTTACCTAAGATGACGGTAAAGTGCTAGACTAGTTCCGTGCACGGACGAATTAACTTTCTGATTCATACATCAATGCGGGGTAATGTAATAGCACTACGCGCTATTATACAGCCGTACAGTCTCGTCCAATTAAACATACACGAGAAATTAGAGAACCAAATTATTTTATTTTATTTTTTTCAAATACGGCACTGGTAACAGTTGGTCTACCTATTCGTTGATTATCGCTTTTATTGTGAAATATAGTCCACTGCCGTATTTTGTTTGCAATTATTATACATTATGATTTACATCTTCACTGGTTGACGACTATTCATTTTAGTTTCCCGTTATTGGAAATTTAAAATTAATAAGTACGATAAACGATACCTCTCCTTGAAAACTATGGAATAAAATTACTTTTGAAATGTAAAGCACAAGTAACATTATAATTGTCACTGAAAATCTACCGAGATCTTATCGCTTTGGTGGTGATCACGAACGGTGGACGATCTAGGTCGGCTGCAAAGAGATACTTCGGCGATACGCGAAGTCAGTCTGACGATTGTCGAACTTACGGTTTCCACTGAACCTACACGATAAGCCTGGAACGTGTATCAATAATAATGAATTGTTTGATTACACGAGTTCTTGTGCTGTTTTCTGCTCTCTATAGTAATAGAACAAGTTAATCTGGAAATAAATCATAATGTTTTGTCCCATAGAGATGAATTAACAGCCCACCAAACACCACTGCTTGGCGGGCAATTCGATATCTCAATTCAGTAATCCACCGACACAAACAAAAAAGAAAGTTGGTGAATGTCCAAATTGGTATCCATGCCAACGTTATTGTTGTTTCTTTATGCTTCCATGTGACGTTAGAACGCGAGATAATGCACACTAACCCCCCCCCCCCCCCGCCCCTCACAACCGGAACCCAGGACACAAAACAATGCGCATTTTAATATGTGTCGCGGGGTGCGCTTTTCCATTGTTCTCACGGTTTGAAATATTCGCCACATCACTTCCTGCATACTCCCGCTTCCCGGAAGATGGCTCCAGCGTCGCATAGTTTCCGGTGGTTGTGTCCCGCAATCTATTGTCTGACGGACATTTTTATTTCCTTCTGCTGCTGCGCTGATACGTGTTTCTATGGTGTGAACTTTTAAATACGAATCTAATACACGGCTACATGTATGATTCTTGTGACAGTCGCATAATAGTCCCCACGTAGCCAGTGGCTGAAGATGGTCCGAATTGAGGTTAAGGTCGAACATCTACAAGAACGCTATATAAGATTTCCTTTGTTTGTAGGCTATCAATACAAATGTAAACTCTGCAAGGTGCCAATTTTTGTAATATGAGCTGCATGCAGAGTGGGCATATGCAGGCAAGAAACCATTTATTCTGTAGCTTTCAGCATAAATCCCACACGAGTTTTAACCAAAACACGTAATATTTTGAGAAGTTGAAGTCCAACATCAGACATGACTATTTCGTTGTCCGTTCACTTGACACACAGAGATAAATAATAATAATAAAAAAATTCAGCATAGTGGATAATTTGTTGTGGTGCCTGCACTAAAATTTCTCTGAAGCAATCAGAATTAATATAAACTTTTGTAAAGCCCTATTTGTACATGTTTCTGAGTGTAATTAGGTGTAATCACATTTCGCGAGACTTTCCGTCAGTTGGTCACACTGGACTTCATTTATACCAAAGGGATACTAGGAATTAACACAAAATATTCCGTACCGTCAGATCTGGGAGAGTTATTTGTTACCTGGTACAGGACGTCGCGGTGTTGTGGTTGGCATAAAGTCCCGTGTGTATATCTTGGTATGAAAACTGGTTAGCCTTGCTAAAGATGTATACGGTTTTCATAGGCTGCTTCAGACAGAGACTGGTTCGGCATATCATGGTTTCTCCTTATATAATCCTTATAATTTGTCATTCATAATGTGTGCAGTTGACAAAGTGTCGTTAAACAAACCGAGAGCCCAAAGACAGGCAGTTACCTCAAAACAAAACACCATCACATGCAGCAGAGGATACCATCTGTCACCACAGCTATAGTATTCGGAGTTTGAGATAAAATGCAACGTTTTCAGATTTAGGTATAGGACAGCGAGGCCCAAATTCCGCATCCCAAGATATGGCAACACTGTTATGTAGTACCATGCGTTCTGAAAACGATAGCAGCCAAGAAGAGGATTACCAACATAAATGTGAAAAGAAGTTGAAAGCGCAGATGCGAGACACCTTGTTTACTCTCTGCGTCAAAGGTCTGTTCATTATTCTGTGACACTGTCTTTGGCTGTTTAAATATGACAACAAGGAGGAATCAGCCATGAGCTTCAACTGTTGTGGCTTGTGGTCCGATTTAGTGGAAGTGATAGATCTGGGGTGACTCAAGAACTGTTGGCAGCACTTCCAGTGGATTAAATAGATGATCATAACTTCAGCTAGCTACCATTGCCAGTTGTTGTTTGTTTCATTGTTATCAATAAGGTCGTGTTTGGTGTATCGCACCACAAGACTACCCCATACCAACACTCCGTATGGAGTTCCCCATGCAATTTATTGTGTATTATCATCCTTTTCTCCTTGTGATGCATGGCTTCATTTCCGTCGCCATTGAAAACGTTGATGAGCAACTTTAGCCTTCGTGATGTGTTTATTAGCACTGCAGAACCCCTCAATGCAGGAACAGGGCAGCAATCTTGAGACGCTGATTGTGATCGACTACACCCGTCATTTGGTCTTACAGCAATCCTATTTGGACACATTTATCTGATGTCAATATAGCATTATTAATATCATCAGAATAAAGAATTTAGTGGAATTGTCAAGGCCTTTAGGAGATATTAAAACGGGTCGTAAAGAAATATGGTAGGTATGAACAGGATTAATTTGCCGCGTGGTACTTTGTAATGGTGACATTTTGTGAATATGGTAATGGATCTTAAGTTTCCATGAAAGGCGGGGAATTGTTTGCTTTCTGAACGAGTATTAGAGGTCGCGCGAGTAGTCGTGTCCACCTAAATGCGCGATGTGTTAGCCGAGAGAGGGGAGTAAAGTAGTAGGGGAGGAGGTCGCACGGCCTCAGCTGCGGTGACGCACCGAACTAAACACAGCTAGAGCTACAAACGAACTGAAGCTGACACCCCTCTAGCGCGTGCTCGGACGAGTCCATCTCATACGACCAAAATCAGTCCTTTGCGCAGGTGACATTACTTCTCGCGCGACCTCTACCTTGTCAAGAAGGACTCGACCGCACAGAGTTAGTATTAGTAGTTGTAATAATAACAATAATAATAATAATAATAGTTATTGTTATTATTATTTGGCTGTTGATGAAGCACACTGATATTAAAGAATTTAATTGCATCATTCTTACTACTAGTATTTATTACTAGCTGCTGTTTTGCTGTAAATTCTCAAATGACGTTTCTTCTTATATACGTGACACAGCGATTCTCGTTTATTTAAAGAAAAACAAAAATAATATTATAAATAATGAAGTTTCCACTCATACTTGTTTCTTTCTCTTCGGTTCAGATATTTTCCTTATTTTTAACCTGATAAAATTTTGTCCCACCTTCTTTACAGCAGAACAAGTTAATAATCATAAGCCTACATAATGCTGTTAAACATTGTATAGAACGTGTCATATACAGTCCATCTGTCCGTCGCTTCACATCAGCGGTGTCCTCCTTTGATGCATATTAATGGCAGTTTTATTTATAAATTCTCATTTTGGTAAAATCTACAATTAAATTTCCAAGTTTATTCAGGGTATCTATTTATTTAAATTAAATTAAGTTATCAAATACCTAGAGATCTAAATATTTTTAGAAAGTTTAGACATTTTGGTGAAAAGAATTTCTCTTCACATTAAGTTGCACTTCTGATTCTCAAGCGAATAGTGGCTGGTAATATTTATTTTTAAACAATTATTGAATTTGTATGTACCAAGTTTTAAAGGAACGCCACTTAGAAAACTCTAAAGCATTGAATTTATAGAACATAGGTATATATATTTTCCAAACATGAATCCAAACTACATGACACATGCTAATGACACATGTCAATCCCCGAGGAAGATCATGGCAGCAGGAACACAAACATAAAATAAATATTGCATCTACAATACGAGACCAAATAAATGTCAGGTCAGAGTTGAAGCCTGTAACTCGGGATTAGCGTATGATAATGTGCTGCTTGGTCAGGGCTACTGGCATCTCGTGAGACGGTGATAACGTAAATTTGGAGAAACAGATTAATGATATTTAACAGGAAGACAAAATTAATCGGAGAAAATACTTATATATCATGAATTTAATTTGAGATCGCCCGGGACTGAACCCAGGACTCATGTATCCGCATTAGACACACAAGAAAGAAAGAGTTGCATTAACACTTCAAAGACCACAGTTCCTCTACATTGTAGGTTTAATGTTCGTTACTTTAATCGTGTTTTATGGAACCTGCGTTCTAAAACATAACACACTTGTCTAAATCCATTTTTTGTGGTTTCTCATGTATCATTGGTGTTTGATGATGGTTTAAACTGAAATGAATTATACTGAATGGAAACATACATTATATTACTGTAAATAATACAAAGAAACTATATATATATTACGTGCCTAAGAAGGAGGTTGGTCTAGAAATAAATCGGGTAAAACCATTAGTAAGCTGTCCAAGACTAGTTACTGCAAGGTAAGAACAATCACAATGTAAAGAAAGCTTACAAATGTGAATAATTTCAAATATTTACTAAAGATGGTAACACATCAAAATTATATTCATATTAGAAGGGAGGATACTGTTGAAGACGATCTTGAAGAGGAAGGATTTGAGGTGTGGACTAACGCCACTGCCTCAAGACAGGGTCCGTGGCTGGCTGCTACAGGCAACATAAAATTGGCCTTCATTCTAACGCCCCACAAATGGTATCCCACTCACAGCTTTGAATATGATAAGAAAATGGACATATTCAATTATCTAAAATTGGCAGGCAGAAACTACGTTTTTCAAAGGAAAGAAACCTGAAGTGGTAATACACCGACAAGCGAAAAGTCATGAATCCGAAGAAAGTGGTTCAAGACGGCTGGGACACGCAAATTGCCTGGCGTTCACGGAAATATTTTGAACGTTACTTTGACAGCCCGACTACGTAACTACTTTTTATTATAGTCTCAATGTTTCTATCTGTGATACGTGTTTAGTAGATTAGTCAGTCAGTCAGTCAATTACAGGATTTTGGGCTTACAAAGCCATCCAGCGCTCTCATGCAGTGTTCCTGGACAGTGCGTTATTATGAAAAACGGAAGACATTTCTGCAGTGTAAGATTGAAACAGTCGCAGAAGAGGGGAAATTTTATTAACAAAAGAGTGAGGGTGTTGGTATTCATGCATTAATTTCCAAGCTATTCAGTTGAAGGAGGTGCAATCAATGCTCGTGGTGGTTATTACTTTCAACGAGAAGTATGTAATTAAAACTGTGTTCTGTCCGGCACCGAAACAAGTCAGCAGCCATTTTGATTCTTACCTTACAGAGAAAATGAAATTATAAAATATTGAAATATATCGTATCGCTCTAGGAAGTGCAGGTTTGGAGTGCACTCAGCATTGGTTTAGGTTAGATTTTAATACTGTTATTCTGCGCATGTCTGATGGATAAATCAAAATGTGCATTGTAACTTCAAGGTCATTCCTCAGTCAAATATGTTTCTGCTCCCATGAAGTCTGTAGGAATATTATCATCTTTAACACATGTCGTATTTTTCCTACTGATATTATTCACCCGTTTAACCGCATATTTCCCTTTCTCTATAATATCCTTTAATTGTTAATAGTGTTTTTAGTAGTTGCATTTAATTGTCTTATCAGCCGTTGTCAAGCTAGTTAATAAATTAATTGAATTGAATTATTATCGTATATTCAATAGTTCTCAGTTATGAGCGGATTATTAGAGAAACGTAAACAAAACTGGCAGTAATTTCTGTTGACACAGCTGCTTTATAATTACTTGAATTAGCACTGCCATTATTCGCCTTTATTGCGCAGTGTCGCGTATAGTGAGGGTCGGGGGTAAAGTTCTTGTCCTCGTTACCTAACATCAATAGTTGGATATTAATCGACAATATTTGCACGTAAGCATGAACGCTGTGAGACCTCATTACTGTAATGCTTCTGCTAATTTACCGCGCCAGGTTTCAAATCAGTAACATTTTGTATGATTCGAGGTTTTCACAGCGGTGAGTATGAAGATTTCTGTCTTCTGGGTTGTTGCGCTGTATAGTCTGAATTCATCGCCCTGATGACGGAGGCAGTATGACCTCTGAAACGTTGGAAAACATCGACCAGACTACACAGCCCAACAACCTAGAAGACAGAAATCTTCATACTCTGATGACGGAGGCAGTATGGCCTCTGAAACGTTGGTTAACATCGACCAGACTACACAACGCAACAACCCAGAAGACAGAAATCTTCATACTCATCGCCCTGATGATGGAGGCAGTATGACCTCTGAAACGTTGGTTAACATCTACCAGACTACACAGCGCAACAAGCCAGAAGACAGAAATCTTCACACTCTGATGACGGAGGCAGTATGACCTCTGAAACGTTGGTTAACATCGACCAGACTACACAGCGCAACAACCCAGAAGACAGAAATCTTCATACTCTGATGACGGAGGCAGTATGACCTCTGAAACGTTGGTTAACATCGACCAGACTACACAACGCAACAACCCAGAAGACAGAAATCTTCATACTCATCGCCCTGATGATGGAGGCAGTATGACCTCTGAAACGTTGGTTAACATCTACCAGACTACACAGCGCAACAAGCCAGAAGACAGAAATCTTCACACTCTGATGACGGAGGCAGTATGACCTCTGAAACGTTGGTTAACATCGACCAGACTACACAGCGCAACAACCCAGAAGACAGAAATCTTCATACTCTGATGACGGTGGCAGTATGACCTCTGAAACGTTGGTTAACATCGACCAGGCTACACAGCGCAACAACCCAGAAGACAGAAATCTTCATACTCTGATGACGGAGGCAGTATGACCTCTAAAACGTTGGTTAACATCGACCAGGCTACACAGCGCAACAACCCAGAAGACAGAAATCTTCCGTAACATTTTGGCTCACGTGTCAGTATTTGTATTATTATTAACCGTGTTTTCGTAATTATGGAGAGAGAAGTAAGTTTCTATAATAACTAACACTTAAATTGCATCTGATAATATCCAGTGTCGTTAAGCATGGCGACAGATTGGCCATAGTTTCTACATTAAACGCATTCCCTTCAAATACTTTATAACCGGCATGACAGCTTTAACAAGCTCGTAGGATCGAATATTCTTGAACGCAATTTTAACTAGTTCATTGGGCCTGTGTGTGTTTATTACTGTTTATAATTTTGAAGTGGAATTTGTCAGCCGTGTTTAGAATGCCAGCTTTCTCTTGCAATGTTTTCGGGTCGGTAGCGACGCAATGCAGTGTTAATGTCCCTGCTGAAGCGACCGACTGCTGGTACTTTGATCGTCAACACGTGACGTGTTATGTACGGCAAGTGGAATTTAAAATGCAACCAACAAAGCAATTTGTTACAAAAAGTTGCACGTGGCGAAGTCGTCCGTTGTACAAAAATGTTATCGACGGACGACTTTTCGTCGTATAAATATCCACGCAGAGAAACGTGAAACTGATTTTGTTTTTAACGAATTATTATGACCCCAGCCCGTAATTCACAAGTAAAACCTAGAACAGTATATCAGCAGTTTCTTACATTATAACAGCTTCGTTTTTAATACTGACTTCAGGTGCGTGCATATTTTTAGGCGCCCTATAGCAGATATGTTAATAAGAACTTTTAAAAACTTGTAGATAATGTTATAGATTGAACAATTTCCAACAATTTTACTTTCATCTCCAACTAAAGGTTTGAAGAAGGCCTACATATTCGCACAGCGCCTGATATCACGTAGTCTAAGCGTTCTGTCGATAGATGGAGTTGAACTCCTCGCCGTCATTTGACGTAGTCACATGTTTAATGGACTATACATTAAGCCCTGTATGGTTGCTTAATCTTGGTGTTGAAATTACGACTTCTGTTACAAGTTCGTTAGTTAGTACATGTGTGGATACTAACGTTCGTGACATGAATTGCTATTACGGTGAGTCATAAAAAGGAAAAAAAAATAACTACAGCGCTTTTTAAACACGAAGAATTTTACTAATTGCAAGTTATTTCAATATCATTATCTCGTCAACAACATTTTAACACCAGGCGGTGCTGATGCTGAGTTATAGAACACGCTTAAGTTTCGCTTTGCTTCATGAGACTCATATCGGAAATCGATAATCACAGTCACCTACCTTACCGACTATATCTTGAGGTTCTCTAATCCGTGGTGGAACTTGCGTCCAGTGCATTAAGATTACAAGGATATCCACTCTGCAGCCCTCATTAACCGGGATAGTCATGCCAGATGGCAGCATCGTCTCGGCTTAGGTCTATTTGATATTCTTTCAGTACGAGTTATGACAGCCTGCCAAGTTCCCTCCAGTAACAGAATGGCGGTAAGAGACTGCAGGCTGGGTGACCGAAGGTTGATTCCCGTCTTGGATCCGACTGGGGCAGTCCCAGCGTCAAACTTACCAATTCCATCCAACACCAAGATTAAGACTGAGTGGAGTTCTACCTACACTCCCACTCAAAGATTATAATACGCGGACCAGGCAATTTTACTTTCTTCTGGTGAACAGCCGATGGATATTTTAGGGTCGTTCTGGAACATTTGTGCAATTAAAATCGACCAACTAAGCCTCTCAAATCTAAAAGTTGGTACGATGGTGCGTTTTTAAAATAAAAAGTTTTATCTGGGTGTTTCCCATCTTCTAATAAAATCATAAATTGCACGACGTTTCGGAGATATGACTGTATCTCCGGAGATAGGGATTAGCTCTTTATTTATTGGGTCCAACTGAGTAGGGATACCTGAGGACGGAGATAGAGTCCCATTTCCGAAACGTCGTGCAATTTTATGATTTTATTACACGATGGAAAACATCCTGAAAACTTTTTATTTCAACTAAACCTCTCATAGAATAACTCAAAGATCCATCACCGGTAATTTTAATGTCAGTCATTGGAACAATTCTGAAACACTTCCATTTTGACAAGTTAATTTCGTAATCTAACCTTTATATTACCCCTCGCTTGTTGTGATCCCTGGTTGACCTAGTCTCAAAGTAGTGAACCTTCGTGATTCCATAACGAAGGAATTTTTTTTCATTTGAGTGACTATCAGTCTCTCAAAAGTGACACTGTTCATTGGGGTTAGATTAATTAACTATGCTATCTCACTTTCGTAGTTTATAAAACTTCTAGTTGTATAAACGATGAATTGTAAAATATCACACAGATTGTTTTATTTAAAATGTTGTCCCTGCCTACTGGAACCAATTAATAGGATGTTACATGCTAATTTTAACAGTTTCATTGCTATATAACGGATATATCGAATTCAAGTAGGTCTGGTAGTTCTTATGGTCAAATTTATTTAATGTTTGATATGTCCAACGCTGATCGCGAGAAGTCTCAACCCTGTTGTGTCTGAAAGCCGCGTGGGAGCGTTGGTTGTCTGCATAACAAAACCAAGTCACAATCTCGATCGGAATATCAGCACTTGAGACGAAGGGACGTCACTTCCGGACGCACTGTTATGTTAATGCGACGCCCTGTCACGTGGCGACATGTCCGCAGCCTCACTGAAGAAACTCAGTTTACAGTTCACTACGAATTGCAAAATTAATATTTTGTTCTGTACGTGGAAGAATAATGTAAATTTTCGATTCAAGTGGCTATGTGTAGTGGGGTATAATGGTAGGATTTCTGAACACAGTCGTGAATCTTTGATTTTCAAAAAGGCAAAGAGTTAATCTTAAAATTCATGGTTTTCGGTTTTAATAAATTATTATTGTTATTATTATCATTACCGCAATAATCTCATGTACTAAAGCATATTTTTCTGAAGTTAGTAGTTTAGCGTTTTTGTACTGTTTTAATTATTAACATTTATAAAAAACGTTAATTTTTTTCCCTTTGCATAAATACGTCACGAATGAATCGTGTGAGAAGCGCAAATAAGGCTCGAAACATTCTTAAGTTTGATGCCACCGTTGATACAACATCCTTAAGAACGATTAACATGTCGGAAGATTAAAAGATAACTTTACATGGCATTATTTGGCGTTTGCTTTTGACAATGTACGCTGTAAATTAATATGACTTCTCAGCAGCGTGTTTCTGCAGTAGAAGCCGGGCATGTATCTGTCGCCCTATGTTGCACACCAGGAAACAGACGCTAGGCGTTTTTATAATAAAATATATAAAGTGGACGCACCATGTTTAAAGTGACGCTAATAAATCGGATTAATTCTTAAAGAGACCACGTGGACGCGTCACTAGGGGTCGCACAGTCACGCTCCACGCGATGAATTCATTTGTTTCTGAATAGGGTCGCTTTTCCATGATTAGCCGCTAGTGTCGCTCAGCTGTCTGGTAACAAAAGAAGTGAGTATGTAATTTTAATCCGATATCCTCGTCTCTTCCTGAAGGCCGAATATTCAGAATAAATTTATTATTTTGTTCCCGGTTCGACGAATTGCCATGTCTCTGCAACGGTAACTCTCTGGAAAGAATTAGTGAGACCGTACATACAGCACACTATGGCCGTTCGGATTAATCTGATATATCGTAATTAGTTTTGAATTTTTCGTACAGACTGACGCAACATAAATACTGCATTTCTGTGATTATCCTGCCGATAGTGGATGGATGACAAGTGTCTTCAACATTGAGAAACGTATCCAAATATACAAATCATGAACACAGGCTTATATACATACACGCGGATGCACATACATAAAACATACATATGTGATAAAAGTGGTGGATGTTAACGGTCTTAAGCTCACGATGGCTCTAAATACCGGAATTCGATATCTGGACTTCAGACGCTACTTGTTTCCCCACGCGTGTCAAGATCAGTAGAGCTCATTTTTGCGTGTCTTTGTAACGTACTGCTGTGCCGTAATGTTTGTAATGGTAGGTAGACGAAATGCAATGTGTGCCAACATCTTAAAAATTGATTCCTCACTCCAATCCAGTGGTGCTAACTGCACAGTACACTCATTAAATTTCCCAGTATCTCTTGTTAAACACAATTACATTCCCTTTATGTAGATCATTATTGTAAACGCAAAGCTGGGAGAAAAGACATTGGTGTCCAGAGTTGCCAAATCGCTTCGACTAATGTGTTCTCCCTCATTTCTGACATTTGCGAGTGAGTTGCTAGAAAATTGAGTTGTTCCTGTCTTTCTATATCTTTGTGTATTATTTACGTAACTACGTAATCTACCCGCATATATTATTGTTTTCAAGAGTTCTCCGACGAAGTCAGGGGCCCTGGGTTCAAGCCCAGATTATCGGAAAGTTTTACTTCCATTGCTGTGCCTTATTCAGGTGTTTTTCTTGTTATATTATGATTAATTACTACATAACACTTACAAATATTTGTCAAATTGGTTTATGAACCCTGTTACAAATATGCGGATTGTAAGAGACATCCGCTATTACGTATCGCATGTACGAGAGACATATAAATAATAAGTGTTGCTGTTGATTATGACGGCGAAGAGGGGGGATGACGGAAAGCCCAAGCTCCACGCATTCTTCACGTCGCCATTAGACGAAGGTCAGAGTCTGTGCTGGATGAAATTGAGAGCCCTTCTGGCCACAGCTGTGCAGAAGAACATCTCAACACTCCTGTCTGAATTTGAGCCCCGACTATCAAGTCCATAGTCCTTATGGACTGAACTATGAGGAATAATGATAATTATGATAATTATAATAACAAATGCTTCGAAAATATGCTAAATTAACACAAATAAAGACGATGGAACTGAATCCTAGACGAACACTACAATATTTCACGTCTGCACTTATGTACAGACTTTGTCGTATGAACTAGTTGCGTTTTAATTTCATCCGATATGTATTATTCCACTCAATTCTGATTTTAAAACTTTTTTTTTTGTGAATACAGGAACTTTTTGATTCAACAAATTCCGTACATTGTTATATGCATACAGTGGTTGGTCACCTTGATTCTAGTCTGCCTGACACGTTTGTCATTGTCCAAATTTATAATTGCTCGCATAAAATGTACTTTTATTGTACTGAGGCGAATTGAACAATGCAAACATGTGATGAAATTAAATTAAATGCTGCTCTTTGTACAACCGTTGAACACGCAATAAATTTACCTGCTCCCCAGGTTTATGGCTGTTCTCTTTTGTTATTTCTAAGAAGCCCATTTATGAGTTGAAGAACAAAATTGTGTTTGGTTATCCTAAATTATAGCGGTGTTAACAAAAATATTGTAGTAGAGTAGACGAGAGTTCGCTCGAAAACGCTCCGGGCGGGCGGGAAATAAGTGTCATCTATTATAGGATTGCGATAAGATCGTAATTGAGTCGGGCGTGACAGGCGATTTGCACCCTTAATGGCCGCGCTGTTCTTTGTGGCGACGGCAGCGCCCTGACTGCGGCGGTGGTGGGTATTGAAGGCAATCTGGTGGTTGCCCACCTAATGTCCAAATAACGACCTACCCGCAGCACAGTGCTGGATAAAAGCACTAGTTTACAGGGGTGGACAAAGCACGTTAGTTCAGCGTATATAGCAGGGTTGAACAAATAATATGAGAAATTTATAAATATTCTCAGGGTTTTGAAAACAGAAGTACTATGTAACAAAAGGCAAATGTGAAAATCTGTTTCGACTCTGATATGTTTAACTTGGTGACAAATAAAGTACTGTCTTCATTGTTACCTTCATTCAGATCCACTGAGCGAAACTACGCTAGGAGTCTAATCGCATGGTGCGTAATATTTTTTGAAAAGCTCATGAAGAAGTTTCCGAAGGTTCAAGACGGTATTGATAAACGTACGCCAATGAACCAAACCCCGAGCGAAATGAATTAAGAACACTCGCATCGTATTTTTCCGAGATAAAGTTTACAATTATGCTCTGATTAAGGTGCAAGCACTGCAGACAGTTTCTTCTCGGAAGACTTACTGATAAGATTTCTTATTCCCCTCATACTTTCTATATGCCTCGTCCATCATCCCTGACTTCATCGCCCTAAAATATTGTGTGAAGAGTGAAAATTAAGAGGTTTTGTTACGTAATTGTACCCTTCACTTATTTTCTTTATCTAATGTCCAACGCCAACTTTATTCTACGACACCGAATAATTCTTATATTCATTTTTCTGTTCATGTTTATTTCTCTGCAGCATGTGAGAGGATAACGAGAAAGACATAATTTCTTGAGTAAAATATTTAGAAATTCTTGCACACATTTATAGTTACGTGTGCAAGAGATACTTGAATGAATGGGTGTCCAGAGATTCGGGCTTAATTTAAATAAAATTTTATATTTATAAAACTGGGCCACGTTTTCGTGTAAACTGACAGTAATTTTAGAGTGAAAATTAGGCAACCATGCTCATCACGCACAGAGTTTATTTTCCAAACATTGCCGTATTATTACTGCCTTATTAAACCCTCGTATACTCACTGAATTATGTTTCAACAACTTACGAGATGTTTGGTCATCTCACAAGTCATCATCAGATAAATCGTTTTACTTCGTTGGTGCTGACGTCACAGGCTGTTTGCTGTTTACCTTCAAAGTCCCTCGCACTGTAAGGGCTAACTGAAGCTTCCAACATATTTTGAAATACAAAGCAAGCTTGCCCTATAAGACGTAGTATTAAAGCTTGGAAACATGGCGACATCGTCATTAGAAAGAGCATAGTAGCTGTTTAATAACAGAATTTGAGCTCATAAATGTTTATTTTTGTACATATTTCATGAAATTTATCTTCGTAAAGCTATCGACTTTGAAAAGAGAAATGGCAGTACTATTAGCTTGTCGACTTGTAGTTGTCTGAAGATGGCTGTCTTCTGGGTTGTTGCGCCGTGTAGTCTGACGTTTCAGAGGTCCTTGCTGCCTCCATCATCAGGGCGATGACTACACGGCGCAACAACCCAGAAGACAGCCATCTTCATACTTACCGTCGTGAAAACCTCAAATTCTGCATAGTAGGAGTCCGTTTTACGTAGTTCGGACAAATTTCCATAGTCTGGCGTTCTGAATCAGTTAAATCCAGTCATGCCTTATTTTCTCGATACATTATAATATTATCGTCTCATCTATACCTGGTACACACTTCAAGACTGTAGCCTACGAAAGTCTTTAAGTCTTTCTTGGGCTCAATGGTTATCCTATGGCTCTGTTGTCTCGTAATTTCTAGAAATATTTATGTTTTCAATTTCTTCACGTGTTGTACCTCAGAACTACGTAACATTCTGGTTCTTTGGTCTTAAATTATGGGAGAAAGATCCTTTCATTACAAAATTTGGTGTCGAAAATGAAAAATAAAAGTCGGTAGTAGCAAATTCTTTAATCTAAACATTTCAGACTGCATATTACACCCAGTGCTGACTTGATGACATCGCATGCGCAGATTTTTAAAACAACATTAGCCAACACAAAGGAAAACAATATTACGAGTTTTAAATTTGTATTCCAGGGGTAAAAAAGTTGGATTCTGCTCACGTAGGAGATTGTCTTGCGTCCAGTCGACGTGCCTCAGCGCATACATTTCACAACAAAAACTATAATTCCGGGCTAATCACGGGACGTGAGGAAAAGGGCGCTCCTGATTGCAGGATTAAGAGCCCGAGCAGGGGATTAATGTCTGGCGTGCGCCCCGGGATAAGGGCGGCCGCCATTATCAAGTTCCCCATGTCTTGTCTGATCACTGTACCGATCCAAGTTGCCCTGCACATCGCTGACTTTACATAACACAGGACTACCAACTATGTAATTGTGAAGTGGCATTGAATCTTTAGAATTGTAGTCAGAAGAGTCGAATAACTGGTAACAAATACTTGAAATCAAGCGTCGACCTTAGTAAGGGACACACATTGTTGAAATCTCTTGAACGTAAGATTTCACATGAGAGACTGAGGAACTTTGTGATTCAGGCTAGGCGTGGAACTGAATTTATTAATATTTGTAAACTTTTAATTCAAATGCATCATAAATCCTTCTTTAAAAGAAAATAATTACAATATTAAAAATGTTACGTTTCCAGTGGGATCTTAATTCAATAATATTATAACTTTTATATTTTAATTTTAAAGTGTGTATGTATTTGTGGTTTATTTAAATTTACTACAAGTAGCTAAGTCTACATAACGAATAATTAATTTTAAATAATGTGAAATCAAGCCGTTGTAGCTAATTTAATGTATTATCCTAGTACTTGCTTCGAGGAACTGAGAAAATCCATTAAAATCCTCGATCGGGCAGAAGATTAAATACAAACATGAAGATCAAAATTCGATAATTTCAGTGCACTTGTCAGGTAAAATATAATTAATGTTTAGGACAGAAAACGCTTTTGGCACATTGAGATACGCTGATATAAGCTACTGACAGAAATTTGTTCTGCTGCTTCGTAGGACTTCAGAACATTCGACACAGTATCGATATGTAAATTTCACGAGATTTCGATAATTCAGAACACAGTGCGAGAATAGCACCCAGTCTGACTTGAAAGGAAATATGACTAACGATTTGCGTGATTTCTTCTGGAAGCTTCTAAAGGCAAGCAGATTCTGAAGCACTTTTCAATTTTGGAATTGATTGTGCGTAGTTATATTGAGTTATGTAAGGTATTACAAATTGTGAGAAAAGATAATTTCTTACGGGTGTTGTTCTGTTGTAGAGCATTTACACGTGCAAATCTGTTTTGCTGCATTGTACAGAATTATGAAGTCCATGGACGGGAGAGCACATTTTGTTTCCGTACATTATTTATATTCTGTGAATGATTGATGTGGATAAATGAGTTATTGTTTGGCAAGTCTTAACAACGTCTTCAGTGATACAAGGGACATCATTATTTCTTGGTCATAAAATAAATATGAAATACTTATAAGTTAGATTTTAGGTTTTCACGACTGTTAATACAAAGATGGTTGTCTTCTTCATTATTGCGTCGTGTAATTGGTAGAAGTTGACGGACGTTTCAGAGGTCCCTACTACATCCAACTTTAGAGTGATGGTTAAACTGCGCGTATGGAATCGGTTCGAGACAAAGGACGCCGTCAGTCAAGACAGCGCCTTTGCCGGACCGGTGGGGGTAGAGTCAGGGTCAGTCGAGGACCTAGAAGCCCTGATAATGAAGGTAGCAGGAACCTCTGAAACGTCCGTAAACTTCAACCACGATATACGGCGCTACAGTTCAGAAAACAGTCGCTTTCTTGGAAATGGAGCCACTGCCTTAATATGCAAGAGTTAAATTTTGGTTTATAAAAGAAATAATGGTACTTTATTTGTAATCTTTAGCCTAAACGATTCAATTCTGAATGTGAGTTGTATTAATATATTAGATTAAGAAATGAATTTCTCTGGAATTATATTTATCAGATAAAATTCCTGTATTAACATTTTCATATCACTGATGATTTCAATGGGGAGTTCTCTTATTACCTATAATTGCTATAATATGATGGCTATGTGAAAGTAGTTAATATCTATCATTAAATATTAATTATTCCATAGTATCTGAAAGAATTTCTTAAAACAGGAACCTAGATGTTCATATAGTATACCAGTTCAGTAAAATCGTGTCCAAGTGTTCTAATCTGGTACAGTGCAAATTGAGCCTCTTATTCATCTCCGACACTGAGGTTCAAAACATCTGTAGACCTCTTACAATCTGATAAATATATGCATTGAGTGTTTAATCACAATGCAGCGACTACGTAATTAATATTTACTGGGGATACTGGGAACGACCCGTTCTTCAAGTGCCTGAGCACTTGTCCCAACTTTTCGTTGGCTTGATCTATAGACATTCGGTAGGACTCCTTGGACGAGGGATCGGCCCTTCTCAAGGCCTCTACCTGTACACAGGACGGCACAACACAGAAAAACGCGGACAAACATCCATGGCTTCAGTGGGATTCGAACCCACGGTCCCAGTGACCAAGCGGCACAAGGCCCACGCCTCAGTCCACGCGGCCATTGCGGACCCCCAATTAATATATAAGATCTCATAAACCATATTTGAGTAAATTCTTTCCAAATGTGCCTTTTGTTAAACAATTTTTGCAACGTGATCCGTTATATATTATTCAAAATTAAGTTGTGAAATTATATATTCATTGGCGAGAAATGAGGTTCACACGGCGACAAGTAAGACGATGGTCTTCTGCAGTGTTGCATCGAGATCAATAAAATAATTTATTGCTGATGTCATTATTTGTAAATAGTCAATGACGCACCATTGATCAAACTTAATTTTTTCAATTAAATTTAAAATAAAAATGTCACCTGACAATTTTTAAGATTCCATATCTGCTTACATATAAAAATGTAGTCAAAGGCCAATCAAATTGAGTATAAGTCGTAGGGCGTATGTAATAATCCTACCTTGAGGATAACTTCACCGTCTGGTACCTACAAACGAGACTCTGACAACCGAGTCATTACACCTGCTGGAGTTAGTTTGAACGAAACAGTCGCCAGAGGCCGTTATAACCCTGGGGATGCTCTGATATCTCCACTGAAGCGGGTTGTAATCGTGGTAGTCGTTTTCAGGATAAATATTCAATGAAAGACCTGCCTTCCACCCCATCCAGCCACAAAATGGTGTCCATTAGGGCGTTGTATATAGGGGTGCTCCATCAAGATGCTATCTCCACCTTTCTGCTGCCACGCAATATTCAACCTTATGGATGTGCTGAGGCAGTCTCCCTCGGGACATCACAGTCAAAATACTTCTCCAGAGGAAATTTGTTTCACAATAGAATTTACTTTCTACATGCGGGTTTGTTTAATAGAACCCTCTTTGCTGGCATAAACGTGGAAGCAGTGTGACTCGCAAGCTAAGTTGTGCTGCCTAAATTAGCATTAAGAACACAATCACTCTTCGGTTAACGCGTCTCAGGCTACTGAAGGATTTGAATTTAGATTTATTTGCTATATAGTATTTCTATTATGTTAGCGCTATACATCAACTTAAATATCTTAAATGATGAAATAATTAACCCTTTCAATGCTACCTCTAGCCCAGGAACAGCAACTAAGCCTATGGAAAGTCTGCCTAATTGTCTTTCATTACAGTTACAATTTATTGCAGTGTTCATCAGTAGAAACTATAAATAAGACGTAATTCATTTTTTTGCAAATTAAACATTAACATCGTCATGGTTATTTATATAGGCTAATTAAATTTCGTAAAATAGCCCACTAAAGGAGGAGGCGGAATGCAACTTACTTAAGTTTAATCCTCCCTGTACTCAACAACAAGCCGTTTAGTTACGCAGAGTCACACAAATAAAGCCATGCGCTACCGTCGCATTTATTCGTTCGTGTATTTGGACAAGAGGCTACGTGGGCCACAAAGCCGTTCTGGGCACAGCAATTGCGAACATTTCACTGACAGAACTGTAACAACTTCGTGATATTGTACGAATGGGTCAGATCTCGTTTTACTTGAACGGTAATACGAATGATTATTACAGCTGGGACTACGATTTTTACTTGTCACTGCTAGTGCTGATTGCGCGCACAAAAGTAACTAATACCAGTTGCCTGTGATGTGAGAATGTTAGTGTGGCATAGACGATCTTAACCTCTGTTCTAATGTTTCCGACTGCCCCCCCCCCCCCTCAATTCATATTCTCCTCTCTCTCATTGGTTCGGCCAGAGGTTTGCCTTGCCAAACCTATTTCTTTATCTACCACAACTTAACCGGGCGCTGCTTACTCAAGGGGAACGCGGCCGAAAAGATGACGTCTCAACGCGCCTGCCAGCACCCAAATCGGTCCCTGTTAAGCCTTTTCCCGACTTGAACCACTCTGACCCAGAAAGAGGCTGACAGGTCACAGCGCGGTTCCTGCTCTGAAGGCTCAGATTAACCGCCTCCAGAGGTCGGTGACCAATCTGCTGAACGAGTGGAGAAACGTACGGTGGAGCGATACACTGCAATTCTGAAGTAGCAGGGATCAGTCGCATTAGAAGATGACACCCTGGCCGACAGCCTTCAGAATGACACGGTTCTCGTAGCCACGTCCCGTAGTCCATCGCTTCTTGTCGATTATCTGGAGTCCTGTCTCAGTAGACTGGAGCTCTGGTTACGGACTTGGAGGATTATCGAAGAGCACCGCAGGTGGCAAAGAAGGCAGCTCAACGATTGTGCGTGCTTGGTCCCCTCCTTAACGGTAGAAGCATCTTGTCCGTCAGAAGTTGTGTGCTCTACAAACAGCGCATCAGTCTGTGATGGATTACGCATGCCAGATCTGGAGTTTCTTCGCCGACCATATAAAAGCACTGACTAAGAATTTCGACTCAACTTAAAAGGCACTTGTGCCGACCACGGACAAGCGAGGGGGTTGATGTTTAATAGACCAGCCAAGGTTGTTCCTGAAAAGACGGCAAAGTCGGCGCAGCGAGCGGTCTAACTATTCGGCTACCCTGACTAAGGTTTCTCGTGCTTTTCCTCAGTTGTAAGTCAAATGCCAGGGTTTAATTCAAAAGGATTACTACAAGTCCTTCCCAGTTTTGGAAGCCTTCAACTAAAGTGATTTCCCCCCAAAGTCACAGAGACCATTAGCCAAATAAAGTAATCATTTTTGTGTTCAAATCCCAGAGAGCCAACCAACCAAAATCCTTCTCATGAGGTAATAATCTCCCACCAGCAACAGTTGTCCCTTGTCTGAGTAGTCAAAGTCTTCCCCACTACAGAAATCCCGTTTGCGTAAGTGCACCACCGTTTTAGTTCGAAGGCACTGTTAATCATACCCAGCATTGCGTTTCTTACACAGTAATTGTTTAACCAGCCAAGGGAGTATGTTTTGCGCGTGCGTAGTTAGCTTTTTGGTAGCCACTACATTCTGCTTCCAAGTCTTTATTTACTCATCAGCTGTGAACATATTAACAGCTCATTCTGTTCTACGGTTCATGCAGCCTTGTGAACTAAAACACTTACGTCTGTGCTACCAATCTGCGTAAATAACTGTAGTTGAGTCAAATACCGTTAACATTGGTGGAATTTGATAATACGCATTATTCACACTGAACTACAAGATCACAAACAGAGGAGGCCATGTCTGTATGTTCGATTATTTCTTGGCGATTCTTGGTTAAGTTTGCTTTAGGGATGTCGACAATAAACATTTTTGAGCGAATTTATTGTCGTTGTTGTTGTTAATATTAGCGGTAAGAACTTTATCTGCATTTTACGTTAAGTTGAATTTTTTCCTGAAAATCGTATCATGTTTCCAAAATATAGACCTAATTATAATGCACAAAATTTATGATAAATATTGTTCGACACGGTTAATATCTAATGAAATGCAAGTGTAATAACTTCTAACTTTACGGCGTGGTTGGTATCTGTAGTGTGATTACCTTTCCAATAACGGGTTTGTATTTGCAGTAAAACAAGACCAAAGCCAATGATTTATGAGAAGTGGTAAATAACTCATTTTGTAAGTATTTAAGGTTCTCTCAACGAGGTACGACACCGCGGTATAAAGTTTCACAGCCTACGTGGAATTCTGCATGAAATGTGCACACCGGTATTTAACGCTGTGTAACTTTATATCACTCCGCCTTACAGAGTCGATTATCACTCTCGAACATCGCGTTGGTTTGAGATAATCTTTACTACTCTATTGAGATTGGTGTACAGATTTTAACTACTGTACATACGCTTTGTATTACGAGAGAAAACATTTTTGTGGGATTTGAAATGGAATAGTTTAAATAACATTCACAAAGAAATTCAAACGAATCTTGGATTATGCGAGACACTGATTACAATATACAAAATGCTTTATTTAGATGGAACGTGTGTCTTACTGTTTAATTATTAGGATAACAACATTATAATAGCCAGAAGGCAATATATTTTACGAGAGAAGAATGTCATAGTTTCATACCTTACATTTTTTATATCGGAAATTTGCCATTGTGACCCGGAATACTCACTCAATAACGTGAATGGCTGCAGAATTGATGGGTGGTATTCGATTTCCGGCAGGGGCACTGTGCCCAAATACTCTCCGATCAAATGAACCCTCGGATATCCACTAAGGTAGATGCAGTTACTGGGTGGGGGTGGGGGGTGATGTTGACCATTAACATTCATCTGCTGTTGAGGTTAATAACAAGCGAAATGTTACCTCCACCCCTTAATGTAACTTCGGAGACTTATTTGAGCACAGGGATGTTATAAGAATTATGATTGAATTGAATTGAATTTTGGCATGGACTCGTTCTAGTCGCCACTTAATGATAGGTTTACATTTTTAAGTGCAGAACTGCAATATAAGACCCACAGAAAACGAGTAACCAGCAAATTATTTAATATGGGGAATTTTAATAATAGATAAAATAATTTAGTATTTTCTCTGGCTCTTATATGTATAATATTTCAAATTTCTAGAGCGGTATACTGTCTATTTCTTATTTGTGTGTGTGTGTGTGTGTGTGTGCGTGAGGTGGGCTCACAACCCCCCTTCTTTCATGCTACAATGCCTATATTATTTTAAAATTTTCAGGGCGGTGCCTGAACCGCCCTATCTTGACCATAGCAATGAACATCAGTTTGAGAACCGTTGGTTGTGTCTTGTCAGTTGAAAGTAAATGAATTTAACGCGTTTTAACGAGAGGTGGTTCATTATAAAAATTAATAAAAACGTAAAATAGTTAAATAGCCCGTAGAATAATTTAAAACAATCAAGTTACGAAACTTTAACTGAATAAAACGTGTTGTGAGAAGTTTTTATGCGGAATGTAAGTAGTTCGTCAATTAACCGCAGGGCGCGCCGTTCCCCTGTAGCTGTCAGACGCACTTCTTGTCGAACAGATAGCATTGTGACGTGCGTCACAAGGCGGAATTAAACTCGAGCACAAAGAGGAAAAATGAGAGAAACGATAAAAGTTGAGAGATAGCTGGACTGGGAGCACGGAGTGGAAAAATAAGACATTAATTTTCAGAACTGATAAATGCTGGCAGGCAGCTCCATCAATATGGAGATATTCCGCATTCAGTCTCTTCATCCGCAGGACCATTTCCTCTCCAGTGTTGCTGTGATTCCTAGCTTTTTAATGTGCATTTTCTTCCTTCCCCTGTCACTTCACTTACATCGACCTTCGTATCTTTCTAACTTGTATTATTTTCGTTTCATATCTTTTACTCAGCTATTTCGCAGACATGTTTCATGTACCAAAACGAAAAAAAAAATTCAACAACCCTGATGATGGAAGCGATATGTTGCTCCGAAATATTCATAGCCACCGACATGATTACGAGGCGTCATAATCCAAAATACCACAATAGGCTCTCAATTAATTATTATTATTATTATTATTTAGTGTTCTGTCTGACGACAGGTCCATATGAACAGGATCCTTCCATCCTTTTCTCGGACTGGGACCTGTTCATATACGTTCTTGGCAGATGATCCAGAAGTGGTTTGCCATTGCCTTCTTCTGTGTGTGAATGGAGTAATTGTTGGGATGCCACAGAGGAAAACTCCGTGTTGCCTAGACCACGGCCTTGCCCAACACAAGTTATAAATTCGAACCCGAGACCCCAGGATTACAAGGTCAGCGTTCTAACCGCTAGACCACCTCATCTTATTATTATTTAGTGTTCTGTCTGACGACAGGTCCATATGAACAGGATCCTTCCATCCTTTTCTCGGACTGGGACCTGTTCATATGCGTTCTTGGCAGATGATCCAGAAGTGGTTTGCCATTGCCTTCTTCTGTGTGTGAATGGAGTAATTGTTGGGATGCCACGGAGGAAAACTCCGTGTTGCCTAGACCACGGCCTTGCCCAACACAAGTTATAAATTCGGGCACCGCCGGGAATCGAACCCGAGACCCCAGGATTACAAGGCCAGCGTTCTAACCGCTAGACCACAGTGGCACTACACTACCACAATTATATATAATAGGCTATATAGTATTTTCCCGAATTTAATATAGCCCCAAATATAATGTGCACTTCAATTGTGAAAATTTAAATTGAAAAGTTTACTAAGATGGCTGGCTGTCTTCTTGCTTGTACCACCGTGTAGTGCGGTAGAAGTTTACTGACATTTCGGAGATCCTTTCTGCCTCCATCATCAGGGCGATACGTGATCGCTCTGTTAATGGAGGTTGCGAGGATCTCTCAAATGTTGTAACGTCTGCCAAAACTTCAGTGAATGAATTCTTTTATCTCGATGTTCCTTTTTTAAAAATTCTTTATCTGCATTATGCATGGGATATAAAAACTGACAAAGAGTAATGTTCTTATTGATATTAGGCCTAGCTGAACGTTTTCGCGAGCCACACTACATGTTTTGACTTCTGTTCTATTTTTACGTAAAATAGGCCTCCACATGAAGCAGAGACTAAGTAGACTTTATGAATTGTGATCTAGCAGACAATTTCTTTTAAACTCCTGGTCGTGTTTGTGTCGGAGGAATGGCCACAGCTGCACATAACTGAAACAGACAACAAATCGATATACAAATATTTAAAACATTGCTCAGTTTATGTTTCCCCCATTGATTCATTTTTATTTGACTGCAGATTCAAAAAAATACAGTGTGGGACTACGCAACAGTAGGATCAAGACAAGTACCCCCCCTCCCCCAAAAGCGTATCAGCGTATCGCCCGTGAAACAACGTGTCCGTCGATAATGAAGAACCAATCGATTGATCGAATGGTCCAAGCACGCAGAGAATTGGAAAATGTTTCATGTGTCGTCATAAATTCGCTATTCGTATTGTAGTCTCAATTATCGGGACTTCTCTCCAGTTGAACAGAAAAAATTAAATAATGGCGAGAGTAATTCATAGTGGAGTCGGAGGTAATGGAGAACTGTGTGTGAGATAATCCAGCAACACAGCGTTAATTGCGGCTGGGAGAGGGTGGATGGGGGGCCTTGCTGAGCAAGCGATTATTGAGAGGGGGGTACGTCAGCCAATCAGGGCAGTTAATTCGCTTTTTGTGTGCTGCCATGGATTGCCTGGGTTTAAATAATCACAATTATTGCCTGGGGTGCATGCGACATTACCCACTGTCTCTAACAGCTTTTTTTATTACCAGAAATTGAAGGATTGGCTCGCAAACAAATCAGATTGGTTTTAGTGTTTAGATACCTGGAAACTGTAACTTGTTTTGTTACACAGGCCTACGGGAATGTTTCGTGCTGCAAACTGTACTAGAAAGACGTTTGTTCCGTTGTATCAAAGCTGGAAAATGTTGCTTAGTTGGCTGATGGGTTTGAAGTCAAAGCAGGTGCAGTTGTTATTAGTGACTCAAAACTTTGAACACGCCAATAAAGTTGAATCAGTTTAATGTAAATTTTAGAAATAACATTTCTGTGGCAATTAAATATTTGTATGATTTGAGGTTTTCACAGCGGTGAGTATGAAGATTTCTGGCTTCTGGGTTGTTGCGCCGTGTAGTATGGTAGATGTCTACCAACGTTTCAAAGGTCATACTGCCTCCGTCATCAGGGCGATGAATCTACACAGCGCAACATCCCAGAAGACAGAAAACTTCAATGAAATATTGATTATGTCATGAATCGTTCATCAGGACATCGTTTGAATTAATATGGTGTACCAAGTAATATTTTACCCTTAAAATAATTGGGATTATACACTTTGTATCGGAACCCTTATGTCATCAGAATCTCATATATTCCAGTTCCGCCAAGAAATCTATCCCATTGTTATCTATTCTGAAATACATTTTGTTCTTAATACGTGTTACATATATTATTATATCGTTCTGTTCAAAATGTACTTATTAAAGTGTCATTAAGTAACTCAGATAATTAATTAAGCATGCGGGAAATGGGCAGTTTCTTTCTGTTAAATTCATGGCAGGTTTGAGTTTTGGAATAGAGTTACGATATTTGTCTCTAAAATGTTCTATATTAAAATAAATTTCAGTGTGAATCTAATCACTTGTACATTAGGCTGTATAATAATCATATTTTGTAAAAGATTTGTCAACCATGTTTCAAAAATATTACGTGAACAACTTAGATCATGACGTTTCTCCTTAAGAATTTGCCTTTATCCCCAATGTTCTGTAGTCTGGAAGATGTTCACCGACGTTTCAGAGGAGCTTACTGTCCCCATAGTCAAGGTGTCATCACACCGAAGACGGATGTCGTAAACTCCTCTAAAGTGCCAATGAATATCTACTAGATTACACAGTTTAACATCCTATAAGACACCCATTTGCAAATTGGTACAAACGTTACATGCCCCAGAGTTGTTATTGAATACAATTTAAAATCTATCGGCTATAAACTGGGATAATAATCCATTGCTACAAGAATTAAAGTTTTTATTTCATGATACAGTATAATAAATAACAATAGTAAGAGTTACAGGATAGTTAAATAATAAATCAATAATTCGTGACATAAGTTACACATCGTGAAAGGCCAGTTGTTTGAATTTATGAACGCCGAGAAGAGAATGCGTTACTAGCCACATGTGCTTTATCCGAAGCTTAAATAAAACAAGTTTTTCCCCCCAAATTGTTGACCTGCGATCATGTTAACGTGCATGTGCGTGCTAACACTGTTTACTCAGCTTTCCTCTCATCATAGCAAATATCTCACCGTAATGTTTGCAGTTGTCTGTGTAAGAGTTTTAGAGCGTGTTTATGACAGTGACATATATTTGTATTTGAACTGTAAACGAACATTATTAGATGTTTTTTGTTTGGCTCAAATTTCATCTTAATTATTGCACTGGAAGGATATTTAGTTTTATCACTTTAAATTATGAGAAATAAATTGTAAATACAAAATTATGAGATGTTTCTAGTGTAGCTCAAAATTCGTCTAAATTACTGCACTTTATACTGTGATAAATAAATTATAAATAAAAAATTATGAGATGTTTCTAGTGTAGCTCAAAATTCGTCTAAATTACTGCACTTTATAGTGTGAGAAATGTGTTATAAATAAAAAAATATGAGCTGTTTCTAGTGTAGCTCAAAATTCGTCTAAATTACTGCACTTTATAGTGTGAGAAATGTGTTATAAATAAAAAATTATGAGATGTTTCTAGTGTAGCTCAAAATTCGTCTAAATTACTGCACTTTATACTGTGAGAAATAAATTATAAATAAAAAATTATGAGATGTTTCTAGTGTTGCTCAAAATTCGTCTAAATTACTGCACTTTATACTGTGAGAAATATGTTATAAATACAAAATCAGGAGAAGATAAATGTCCTGATTTCTAGTGTCAGTGAACCTGCAGAAATGGGCAAGGCTGAGATATGTATTTTTCAAATATTGAAACAATATCAGAAATAACAGAATGAGCTATGGAACTATATGACCATGCCAAAGCTCAAACCCGTGCCTGTTTGCTGGGCGTAAGGCACAAGACAGGTCAATAGTTGAAACAGTCGCAAGTTGGTTTGATAAAGAAATTAAATATTATCCGGCGTTTCGATCCTGAAGTGGCCACCTCGAAGAGATAAAATTATTTTCCGCTTCCGTCTTGTCGTTGTTTTATATGTGAAAAAATAAGTGTAGTTTAGAGCGATCTCTCCGTATAAAATGTCAAATCTGTAGGATAAAATATAAACACGGAAGCACACAAAGTTATATGGAGACACATGCCAGTAAGGGAAATAATGGTAAATTTTTTTGTCGTGTGATTGGTAGTATTTCTGAGGCCTGGTCATACTGTAGGTACAAGTCAGAGAGTATTATGCTGCGAGTAGGGTCTAGTTGTAGTTTATCTGTGCTTGTGGTGTAAAGTTTGTTGCTACAGTATTGCTTAGCGCCAGAAAGTTAAAACATTAATATGCAATCTTGCAGAAATTTCCCTAATAGTTACCCTTCAGTTTCTAAGAATCGTTGTTTGATCACACAAGGTTTTTATGTGTTTTGGATGTGGATGGGCGTCCTCATTTGTCTGTTTCAGCAACGTTGTTTAGACTGCTTTTAAACAATTCGATCCACTCGTACGCACTTCATTGTTTGTCATTCTTTCCTTCCGAGTGGGTGAGGTGTATAATGAATGTGCCACTAGAGGATTTCACCTATGTCAAGCAACATGCAACTGCGAGTTTCTATTGGTTGAATTAAAAAGCAAAACGGACAGAGATGCATCATTAAATGTATATCGAGTATGGGCGTAATTGTTTGTCACCAACCACACTAACAGTTAAGTCCACCCGTGTGACCTTGAGCTACGGCATGGCCGTACCTCAGAAGTGTTGCCAATCATACAGCGAAAATATTCCAATACTGCCCTTACTTTTTCAATCTCTTTCGTAATTATCATCTTCTTGTGATAATTCGATGTCACCCGATAGGCGAATTTTAATGTTAAGCGTTTTACAGAAATCGGTCAAACCTTCGGAACCCGACTGTTGGTTGAGGTGCAATTTATGGCCGGTGCTCGAGTGGACTTTCCGCACATAAATCGGTCGACTGACCACAGACAGGCAGACGTATCTTCTGGTTGTGGCCAGCAAAGCAGGGGCTGTGGTTCCAGCCTAACAACAAGCTATTCTTCCGTCCGTCTCAGCAGCTGGTTGCTGAACATAATTTATACGTGCCCTGTCAGTGATAACAGAACAGCAGCTTCTTATCCGCTACACCTCGTTTTCATGTTATATTTATCGATTGCACTTCACACACGCTACTTCTCGTATAAGACAACGTAATTCCTCAGTTATCCTTACTTTTCTTTCTGTCTTCCGTTCGCCCACTCCCCCTTCGTCTTTCTCTCATGTAACCTTGCTATTGTACTCTCTTTTATCTCTCTACCTTTTTCTATTTATCTGCTTCTTCATGTTCTCTTTTCTGTTTGTAGCGTTCCCGCACAGAAGATAAATTTTCAGTGTTTTTAAACGCAAGGATATTCATGCATCCTTTTCGCTGTTTTATCAAGTACAGGCAACTTTTAAATCGTGCTGGATTTCAACACGTGTTGCAACGTTGCACGATTTTTCTGTGACCAATTGATGACGACTACTATAGAGTATCACAGAAGAATTTTTAAAACAAATTGAAATATTTTCAAGATCCTGGATGAACTGAATTATAATGGGACAGTACATCAGCTGTATACCGACTGTAAGAGTGACACGGAGACTAATATTGTGATCACATTTTTACTGAATTTGGTATAGACCTAAAGCTGAAAAGGTATGGCTGATCAAAATTTTTTTTAAACGAAATAGCTGAAGATGACTCGAATTGAAATGGGACTCTTACTTCTTCTAATCTATACTGATGCTGGTAATTTATTGGTCGAAAGTACTGATAACATAAAAAACCAAAGAACTCTATTAGACTCTATTAATGAAGATGGTTGTTTAGAAGAGAATGCAGTGAAAATTATTAAATACCCATATTTTTTGTTTCGTCAACTGAATGCGTAACAATATTATAGGGCCTGTTATAACCAACAAATCCTTCCAAAGTATGGCAAATTTAAATATCTTATAACGAATTTAGCATTTTTAAATTTTATTTACGAATACAATAAGGAACAGATTAAATTCGGAAAACCTTTTTTCTAACAGTCGTTTCAGAATATCTACTTTTGCAGATTAAAGTCCACAAAAGCATGATTTTGCTGTTCATTTTTATGTTTATAAAATAGGCCGTCTTACCGTAGGAGGAGAAGATACACTTATGGTGTCTGAGAACAAGATCCCGGGAAAGTAAGTGGATCTGAGAAGAAGAAATTAGCAAAAACCTGGGGAAAATTGCTTACAGAGACTTCATAATTTGTACTCTTCGCTTAATATAATTACGGAGATTGACTCAAGATCAATGACTTGGAAGGACATCTAGCATGCATGGGTGAATGAAGAATACACGTAGAATCAGTTTGAAAGACCAAAGAAAATAAACAGATTACAAAACCTCGGACCCTTTAAAAAATTAAGTGTTGACTGGGTTCAGTTGGCCCAGTTTCTTATGGTGTTAGCGCCTGTGCATTATTCCTAGAGCTATTTACCGGCTAGCAAGATGGCTAAGATCCTGAAACTGACCACAGCTCCATCAGGTACAGATGTCTAGAAAGATTCAGTCGTACCAGACGACTTTGCACAGACTCGCTCTGTTCTGTATCGGCTTGTCGGTGAACCTGCTGGAATGGTTTCGCTTGTATCAAGATGGCGCAGCTACCTACACTATCTCGCATGATCCATCTTCCACTTTACCAACTTTGTCGTCTCCACAAACTTCACACATTTTTCAACTACCCAATGAAAGATGTAATCTGACTTTCCATTCTCTTGTTCGTGTAACTTCTGTAATACAACTGCACTGAGCTCACATAGTCGCTGCGAACTCCGTGTTCGTCATCCCACGAGTCGAGTATTTGCACAGATGCTTTCGACCCAAGAACTTCAGCTGATAGGCTTTCCGCTGTCAGTCATTGTTCCATCGATGTCTAATTCTCATCTAATAATAGGCCAGACCAGCCGGCACTTCGCCTTCTGCTGTGATTTGTACTCTGACCAGGCTCTTGCCTGGACTCGTAACAAAGAACTGTATCTAAGTTGTTCATGTATTACACTAGGTAACATGCTGCCTCCTAAGGTATTTCTTAATATAATTTTCCCAAAAATAATTAAATTCCGTAATTTCTTAAATCACATGTGTATATTACATTAATCTTCTACATCAATTTTTAATAAACTAAATATCAAATGTAAATGAAATGTGTCTCTAGAAAATGATTGTTAGAATAATGCTAGAAACTGATAAATAGAAAACAAAAGTATTTCTAAATGCTAGGAAGTATCAGACTTTTTCATTTTGGTGAGTAATTGGGGAGGGTGTAGTTTTCATGAGTAAGAAATAGAAATGATACCCATTTTCGAGTCTCATTCTTCACCGATACATTTTAAATTTTAAACTTGAGATGTTTTAAGACGTGTTTTTAAACAAATATATAACTTAAGTCTAAGTGTAGGTGTAATAAAATATTCACTGTAATCTTGAGGAATTTTAACTCATTAACTGTTTCAGGATTTTCAGTGGTGGCGATCGTAAGTTACTATGAAAATACTAAAAAACAAAATTTTATTTAAAATACTATATTTTTTTTAAAAAAAACTGCCTCAGTTATATATATTCTGTGGGTCCTTAGTCAGACTGAAACGTTTTAGTAATAAACACTGAAAGTCTCTGTAAGTGTTAGTACGAGAAAGCTGACGACTCACTTTCAGACAGTATAGCAATAATTTCTCTGTGTATTCCGAGCAATATTTACGATCAAACAGAGCTCCTAGTTTTAGGGAACTTTGCTCATCTACAAACACATGAGAGTCGCTTTGTCGTCTGATATTGCGGTAGATGGCAGCAGCAGCTGCTGGGGGGCCATAGGAATGACGTGTGGCGGGTTTTCCCCTCAGGTCCACTTGAAAATTCAAACCACACAACTCGCTCCACCAGCTGGCGCAGAAACAAATAGTAACCTCCTTCTTGTGAGTGACTAGTGTTTTTGACAATTCATAGACGGATGATTAGACAGGGACATATTAAACAAATATCAGACTAGAAATTCATCACTGGAGAAAGCTACTATTCGAAGGTTGTGACAATCGATTGATCGAAGTGATCGTCTTTTTTGGAACGGTTTTACAAATACGAAGAAAATGATTGCATGTGTATTTCAAAAATATACTGGTTACATATACATTTGGCCTATGCTTATGAGAATATAGAGATTAAATTTTCTATAATTTCTGAACGGTTCTGCGTATGTAAAAGACGTTCTTGCATATTGTCCTCCAAAAAAATATTTTCTACGTACTCATTCGGGTTTTTGGTTGTGAAAGTCGAGAAATTCTGATATCCTTCCAAGTCAATTTTTATATGTGAAGGGCATTCTTCTGTATTAGATCTTATGATCTGCTTGAATTGGTTTAATACCGTTGGGTAAAAGTACAAATTATGAAGTTCAAGGTATCTGTATCTCTTGCACGAAATAAAAATTATCTTTCAACAAATTCAGCTGCTACTAGTCGAAATTGAATCATATAATTGTGTTCTACATTTCATCTAGAAATTGTTTCTGAAATGTCGTGAACAAAATATAACCTTATAACTATAAAATGCAGGATTTAGAGCCGTATTATTTCAACAGTGGATCCTGGACAAAGTAAAATCTTGCCACTTACATCGCCCATTTTCTTTTCTTCTACGTATTGTGTTTCTGACATGTTAAATCACAAAAGGGAACGGTTTATTCGTCTGTATGTTAGTGACATGTGACGTAATTATTGGAAACTTGCTGTAGCATAGACTAGAAATACGAAAATATAATATTAAGAGGTGATTGCATAGTTTGGCAATGTTTGGGCATATCGTGTCGAAGCTCACACAGTGGGGCTTCTAAAATCAGGGTTCCCCGGGCAGCTGCCCATTTTCCCCATTGGATAAATCCTTGTTGGAGTTACATTTCCAGTAATAGTATAAAAGTTTGTTTTCATCGCCGCGTTTTGACCGGTTATGAGGCCCACATAGCCTTCTAATCCATTCAGCGTTTAGACCACAGAAAGCGTTTCGTTCTTACCGATTTTTGTGTCTTTACGTATGCACATAAATCGTAAAATATTTTATTTGTCTAATTTATCGACAGTCAGCATGCAAGTAGCTATATTTCCGCTGCTTCTTTTGTTTGGAACAGCGCTCCTGGCGGCTCATACCGGAACGTACAAGTTGTGTCTGCGGTCTGCACAACTAGGGCTATTTGTTTGCGCTGTCTGCCGAGCGTGGCGCTGCGGTTGCACCCCAACGAGTCCAGTTGGAGTAACTTCAAATAAGTCACTTCTCTGCCGGCTTATGAATCGGACTTCAGCCACCCTTGCGAAACCCCCTTCCTCTGACATTATCTCTACAAACCCAAGGAAGATTCATCCATTTGCTGACGTCCGCTAAGACACCCCATCCACTTTATTGTAACGCCACAGTTTCACGAAAACTCTGTACTTTGCCTTCTTTTCTGCATTGAATCTTCGTTCATTAACTTTTTATAACCTACGCAAGCGATATTTGGTATTTCTTTTTCAATCTGAGGCGTGTTTGCTACCATCCAGTCAGAAAACCTTTTACCTTTCCATTTGCTATCTAAAATTATTACATTTGTATTTTACTTGTTTTTATGTGCGTGTGAACCTGGTCACTTACTTTTAAGGACAAATTCATTTTGAGGAGAATATTTTGGTGTATAAAAAATTCATAATGAGGTGCAGCACAATATGTAAGGATGGAATTAAGTACTGCTCAAGCGATTCGAAAATGGTGACGTCATAATTCGATTTTATTTAACAGTCCGTACGGCCTCTAAAATGAACTCTGTATTTTCTGCATGGTTTTGCTGATGATGCCAGCAGAAATATACATCAACAGTGACACAGAGTGTCGTTCCGATTTTAACTGTGTTCACTACGATAACATTAGTTATCAATTACAAAGCGGCGCGGTCTGCTTTGAGCAGTTCGTTCACTCACAGCAGATGCTGACAGAGTTTCCAGCAGTTTCAAGTACGTCCAGTGGAAAATGATTGCACGAGGCCCGATCTCTCCCGACTGAACACGAATCTCTGCCGAAACTGTCCTCAGCGTTGCAGGTGACGCCAGTGTCACTAGCATTCGAGTTTTTTGTGCAGTTTCTACATCAAAAATAGTTTGTGTTCTTCGCCTAAGATTGTTAGGAAGATCAGATCACGGAGGATGAGAATAGTCAGGCATTTAGCACGCAAGAAAGATATGAAACATTCGTATAAAATAATGCTTAAAAATCTGACGAAAGTAACCTTTCGGAAAAGTTAGGCGTTGACTTGACGTTACGTTCCGTTGACGGGGTCTTGAGAACATGATAATGAACGTTCGGATTTCGTAGAAGATTGGGCGACTATTAGCTTTCAAAAAGGACTATGTACTATGGAGTTAGTTACTTCAAAATGTAATCGAAATTAATGTGACCCGCCATCATCTTATAAATCTGTTCCTAGCTTTCCAGTAATACGAATAATTAGGTTTTATGGGTAAAATATAACAGGGGCTTTTTAAAAAATTAATCAGCATGGAAACGGTTGGTGATTATTTAAGCTGAGTTTTACAAATCAATGCAGAAGAAGCAGTTTGACTGATTAGACCCTGATTTTTTCTTCCAGGTGTCATGATGACGATGGATGTGAAAGCGGAGACGCAGAAGAACACTTCACCGCAAGAGTGTGCTGGCTGCGGCAAGAAGATCACAGAAAGGTTAGATTCGTCTCCACATGATTCAGTCGAATTGAAGTGGGCCAAGTAGCTTGCAGTTAAAATCTGTACTATATATAGATAACCCCTTGTATTAACTGAGTGGAAAGAAGTCATATTAGAAAACACAAAAGTAAAAGGCTGTTTCATTTGTGACTACTGTCCAAAGTATCGATATACATTTATTTGTGTCTTATAAGAGTACTGAGTTACATGAAAGTGAGACATGTCGAGTGATAATAAAACAAGGTTTTATTTGCTTAGTCAGAACAGGGTTATTCTGACACGTGTACAAAGTATCAGAAACAAATTTGGATAAATTATATTCTTCCTTGAGTCACAGCCTTCGAAACATCGGTATGTAATCCGCGAGTACAAAACGTAAATTGGCCACAAGATAACCCATTACAAAATCATTGTGCCTTTGACGACAATAACATGCGAACTGTCGTTATATTATGAACGTCGCCGACTTAATAAATTATATATTCTTTTTTTACGTAATTGAGGTTTTCATTGAAACAACTGAAGATCCCATGAAATATAATTTTGTCCGGCGCTACGTTTGGTTGACTGATGCTCAAAACTAAAATTTGATTTTGCTTCTGGCCCACTATAAACCGACTGAAGCCAAAAAGTAACACTGCCCTGTGCTGTCAGCGGACTTTGAATTGACTGCCATTGCAGGTTTCTGCTGAAGGCGCTGGACCTCTTCTGGCACGAGGACTGTCTCAAGTGCGGTTGCTGCGACTGCAGACTGGGAGAGGTAGGCTCCACGCTCTACACGAAGGCGGACCTCATCCTCTGCAGGAGAGACTACCTCAGGTACAGTTGAGGCTTCAATGTGAATAAATTTTCAAATTGAAAGTGTAACTACACTCTCCCATAGCCCGGAACGTAGCGGACTTTTCTTCTCAGGATTACCCGTCCCTTACACCAGTTGCTGTAACTACAGCCTGAGAGTTCCAAGTGCCATTATTCTCGTCAGAGTCAGTTCCCTTAGCCAGAGGGTCCTAAGGATTCGCCCTTGTCCTTCCACCTCAGGTGCTTAAAATCTCCACAGAATATTGTTATAAGCCAATTCGATCATCCTCTCAAATTCATAAAAATTTTAATATTGTCTTCCCATTTCCATCCCTGCATGATTAGAAAATGCCAAAAATTCTTGTTGCATTTTTCATCTTCCTCATATCGAGCAGATAGCAACCATTTTGACGTCAATGCCTTGAATAAATTTTAAATCATGTTATGGTCTGATTAAGAAATTTTAGTTTAATTGACTGGAAATCAAAAACAACTAATATCTGGAAAATTATTTTGGGTTGGACGTACAAGCCCTAGCATGCAATGGGAAAATATAAAAAAACTGCTTTTTTGAATAGGACGCAGTAGTCATGAAGATGGTAACTTTATTTCATGGACCGGACAGACCAACTTTGAATAGTGTGCAATAGCGGACTTTTGAGGTAATAACTTTGAAGCTTTGGGCCTAATACCGTGGCCAGCTAAGATTCTACGGCCAAGCACGTACAGATAAGACACGGCCCGTTGTATCGTGTGCCCGCCGATACCAGTAGCAACAGCAAGGCCGCGTAGGAGCGACACTAGCGGCTCTGCGTGTAACATCCTGAAATGTCGGAGTATTCACATTGACAGCAACACTGAATCGTCATAGTATACGTTTCGTTGTCTATAATTATAGGAAGACATGCAAAACTGGTAGGATGCTAGAATAAATTAAGGCCTACATGGAAACTATATTTAAAACTGCAAACAAAGCGACGATGCGAAACATTCGCTATGTGAAGACAACTTTAAGGTAATGGAGATTACAATGTTGGACACGTAAAATGTTATGAAAACGAAACTAACCAATCTTGACTAATTTTTAGGATGCTGTTTACGGTTGGGGTCTCATATTAGCGATTTTCTCTACATTATCATCAGTTATAGTACCACCAGGCTCTTAAACGTGAGCAGCAACAGTCATCCCGCTCTGTATTACGTGATAAGTTGTTGCCGCCTCAAATGCGTCTTCAACTCTTGAGCTATTCATCGAATCCGGCCATGTTCTGTGAGATTCCTACTTCTTCCGCAGTATTTGTCTCATGTAATTGTGTGAATAGTCCTGATAACTTCTGTTACGTACGTGGAGAAGTCACGTTTGCTTCTAGAAAGTGTAAGTTAACTCAGTCCATAAAAAAGGCTTACAAATTGTACTTTGGGTGTAAAGTAGGCGATTAGGTCAAGAACTGGGCTCCACACGTAAGCTGCACTACCTGTTCGTCAAAACTCAACGCGTGGGTGAATCGTATGGGACGTTCTGTGCCTTTAGCAGTGCCCATGGTATGGAGGGAGCCATCTGCAATTCGCCCCGTCCCTCACGGTGAACTACTACCTATTCCTGTACCACCCGAAAGTCTTTCTGTGGACTCCGATGACGATGAAGCCACTGATGATGTTCATGTTGAGCTTGATATACACGGAGCTATTTACGTCAAGGGATCCACCATTTTGTACGAGCCTCTATCCTTCTGAAACACATACGATCACAGAAAGCGAGCTTAATGACCTCATCAGGGATCTTGAACTGCCGAAGAATACGGCAGAGCTTTTGGCCTCGAGGCTACAACAATGTAATCTTCTAGGTCACTCTGTGAAAGTGACAACATTTCGTAGTCGAAATAAAGACTGTGATGAATTCTATCAAACTGGAGGTGAACTCACTGACTTCTTATGGAAAACATGTCATTGAAGAAACATTTCTTGTACTCACACCTGGATTTATTCCCGTCAAACTGTCGTGCCCTCAGCGACGAACATGGTGAGCGTTTTCATCAAGACATCTCAGCGATGGAGCAAAGATACAAAAGCAAATTGAGTGCCGGCATGTTAGCCGATTATTGTTTTATGGTGAAAAGGGATGCTCCAGAACCTAAATACACGCGAAAGGCGAAAAGGCGCTGTGTTTGACAAAAGTATGTTCGTAACTTATATCTTATTGCTATATAACTAAGAAATACCTTGTATAAATATAACAAACTATTTTTTTTTACGAAAACAAGAGCCAATCTGCCAATTTAAGCACTATTTCCGTGTTTAGCACTCCAAAATGTAAAAACGCAAACTTACTTTCATGCCCATAACAAGAAATGACCCAAAAATTTGTTGCGCAGTGTTATGAACGCAGATACAAGTTGCATCAGTGCGTAATGATTTGCCGGTGCCAGGGTAAAGGGGTATAAATTGAAAAATTACAGCTCAAAATGGTCTCTTCTTTAGGATCTATATTTCATATTGCCTGCAATTTAGCAAAATTAGCATTTAAACCTTAAGTTAATATTTAAATTATATTATATTTAATAAATCAATAATCTTGATTTGTGAAGTCATTTCGAAAATCGTTTCCCGAAAGTATGAATTCATAACTTCTACTAGCGTTACTTTTATGACAGAAAATACTAGTAATATTAGAATCTGTCGGTGAAAACCTTAGTTAAGCTTTGCACAGAACAGTTTCTGCCTATGAATATAAACTTTGTGGCCGCCCTTAAGGAAGCTAGAACAAACCAATTTAAAATTATAGCAGCTATCACAGTAATTCCTTCTGCTAACAGACCAGCAAGTGTAAATATTTGTTTGGACATAAAGTCCGGTGTGGTCCTTTACGATATCGGGGTTTGTGTGACAGATGTCGCCATCTGTGAGTGTCCACTGGAAATGTTGTAGCCTTGTGCAAACAAAAGAAAAGCTTTATGTGTTATGATGGCTAAATGCTACTCTGATTTATCGACTGCCACTCCAGGGGTGAGAAACATTCAGCACGACTTGCTGTTTGGAGTTTGAATGAGCGATTCGGAGATAACGAGTAGACAAGACAAGTTAAATACATTGTACACAATCGTTGGGGAAGTACAGAAACGTATAGATAAACGAACTAATACATGACTGACTAGGTGAATGGCGAACGGGTTCACCAACTGGCTTTCTAACATATAGTCAATAAATTTAGCAACTTTCATAGAACCTAAAGGTTTATTAACGCGTTCACAAGAGCCCGCCACTTGTCCCTACCATGAAGCAGATGAATACAGTCAAACGTAAAAGCTTACTCTCGGACACTGTCCCTAGCCAGTTTAAACCTGTATCAATTACTTTAACCATCATTAACTTTGTATTTGATATATGTAGTTTTCATGATTTTCGCAATCAAGAGCGATTATTTTCTTAAACTGTATCAACCAGTTTCGGCCTTTAAGCCTGTAATGCATTTTGTGTTTTAAACGTTATATAAATGTCACAACTTTAGGCACGTAAAAGTTACACTGGCAACTTGATTTATGTTATATCTTTGCAGGTTGTTTGGCAACACTGGACACTGCGCTGCGTGCTCTAAAGTGATCCCGGCCTTCGAGATGGTGATGAGGGCCAGGAACAACGTCTATCACCTGGAGTGCTTCGCCTGTCAGCAGTGCAATCACAGGTCAGTGCTTATTCTTCTTTACTGAAAATGTAATTTTCGGAGTTATTTCGTCATGTCTTAGGATTTGAATAATCGAAATCGTTAAATTATGACATCAACATTAACGCGTCCTTTGAATTTTTTTTGTGTTCTTGCGTATTTGAAAGAAACATTTCCCAAAGTTAATTCCTCGAATTATTAATTACATAGAAGTATTTGTGATAATTTATGGTGTAGATGGTTATTCGTACAAATGTCAGTATTTTTATTTAATATATTTTATGACAGTTTGAATATTTTATCGGCTTCTATAGTCAGCTTTATGCATAGCTTTGAAGGGTGCAGTGTTCTTGAATGAATGTTTACATCTTCATTTGAAACATCGACTTGTCTCCGTATAGAAACACAGCACTATGAATATCCCAAGGACAGCTAATGCGTTCTCTGTCCAAAGGCGGGGGGGGGGGGGGGGGGAGATTACTGAAAGCATGGAGCATGCGCACTGACTCCATCGTCTTTAGACCAAACGCACCTACACCTGAGAATTAATTCTGAGGTGATGAATCATCGTACTTGCACTGTAAAATTTTGAACGAATGCTACTAAAGATCTTATTGATAGTCTTTGTTACTTGGATTTTTCTGCCACGTGAGTTTTGTGTTTAGCGACACGTGATACAATTACGTGTCACGTATTTAGTTAATAAACACAACTAAACCCTGAGCTACATTTCGAAACTATCCTGTGTTCAAAAGTCAAAATAAAAAATAATTTTAAGTGTTCATATATTAAGTGTAATATATTCAGATCATAACAAGTTCGTTTAGCCGAATGATTTTCATCTGAAGAGCTGACAAACACTGGTCTGATGCGCAGTTTATTAGCAAGTGTTCCGTGTGAGAAGCCATTAATATCCCCAAACATGGTCACTAAGTAAACTATAATAAATACGCTATGTGCTCTTTTCTCCTTAATAAAATGTCCACGCAAAATGCATAATAGCGTGCCGCTCTGTTTTAATTGCATTCGAGATCGGTTTAGGGTTGAATAAACGACGAGAGATCAGGTCAGCTGATTGTCGAGGTCACCGGGCGACTTGAAACACGGCCCGGGGGGGGGGGGACATGCTACGGTGCTGCTCACAGGAATTGGGACCAACGGCATTTACGCCGAGAATAATTACGTAATTGGTTACGTTTCAACAAGAAAATATTCATGAAACCGTCTCGTATGTTATTCTACATACAAAAATGTCCGCACAAAATGTATAACAACGCCACATCAAATTTCAGACACATGTCTTCGGTGGTTCGTGATAATATAATAGTTATCGTAATGAGAAAAAATGGTCGATACGTGTTCCGCACGGTCGCCATGTTTTTATCTTACTATGTACAATAAAGTAATATAATAAATTAAGCTTTTTCTATGTTTCCGTTATTTATAACTTATTTTTATAGCATAAATGTTTGAGATGACGTCACTCTTATGCTGTTCATATCGAAAATCGTACCGATATGTATAATTCGACCATGTAAGAGGCGAAAGGTAGTAAATACAGGATATTTTTCATCACTCGTAATTCTGCAGCAGAAATTTAGTACCAGACATATTTTCGAAGAGAGTAAAATACAAAGGATGGGTTTGAAATTAATTTAGATATAATTGTTGAATTGAATAAAAATTTACTTGGATATTATCGTCCGGAGATAGGGATTAGCTCTATCTAGTGGGCCCAACTGAGTAGGAACCTGAAGACGGAGATAGAGTCCCATCTCCGAAACGTCGTTTTACGTTTTTTACGTTTTATTACTAGACGATGGATAATATCCAAGGAAATTTTTATTCAATTGACTCTTCACCATCGTCAAGAAGTTTTAGATTTTATATAATTGTTGAAGATGAAATTTAAGTACAAAAATTAGGAGCTTTAAGGGTAAGAGCAACGAGACGTAGGAAAAAATATTTTGAGTCCGGTACAGGCATAAAGTTGCGTAATAAGTAAAGACGATTCAAATGTGGGGCTTCCCCTGGGATCACGCCCCAGGTCGCTGTCTCGAACTGGCAAGTTTTAATACCGCTTCCGGCCAAATACAGCGTGAATGGTTAGATGTCACGCTATGACCTTGATGACCTAAGTCGCCACTCATTCATTATTCATTATAACCTGACCACACGCAGTCTCGAGACAAGTTTCGTCTCTGCGTCACGTAAATTCCAATTTCCCAACTTAGCTGTTCAAGTAGTTCCGCTGCTGTTATTTGAAACCGTAATTCAATCGCTGCTAGCTAAATCCAATCGGAAAGTCACGACTTGTATCTCAGAATCCATTTCAATACTATTGACTTTTTTTTTTGATTTTTGAGACAACATTTTTTAATGCATTCTTGATGTAATCATGCGTGTTACATGCTCCGTCCATCTTAATTTGATAAGTAACAATGTTTGATAATGAGTAAGCCTCCTCAATGACCCTTGAAGACTGTTGGGAACTATTTTTAACACCTGTTTCAATGATCAGTAGCTGAGAATTTTGTTTTTTCAGGTTTCTTGTAATTCTCACCGTAAATATGGATTATTTCCACTAATATCATTAAACAGTTGATATTTTTATGACGACGTTTTGTGCTTACTTTGCGGTACCGGACAAAGTTACTGAACATTATTTAGATGATATTCGGCTTCAAATTGTCTCCGCCCTCTTGCTAATTCTGCTAATCATTCTGCAGTCCTGTCGTTGTTTTTTTTTTAGTAATTGTAACGAATAAGAACTTTGTACAGGGTACACAAAAATATTTAACATATTTGAATCCAGCGAAAATGTGCGTATAATCTACTCCTTTATCTTTGATGCATTTTTCTCACTTGAAACACTGGCACGTAGACAGAGTTTTTCGCAAATAACGCGTTTCGTGATTTTCCTCCGTCACTTCAGTAAGATTCTGTTGCGCTACATTGAAATAGGTCACAATTTAATATCATCTGTATTCATAGCAATTCATCATTTTCGTTATCTTTCTTTTATGTCACAGTTCATAACTTATGGCGTTCAAACATCAACTAACTAGAGAATTAAAACATTAAACTGCGTATGGGGTTAGTTATTAGCTGTTTGCGAAACCTGTAAGATGGCAATACTACGAGGCGCGTCCTCAAAGTAAGTTTCCCTGGGGCCGTTTACAGAAACAAAACACAATTTCATGGAAATATTTATTGCAACAGATACAGCAAGTGTCCAGCTATTTTTCAACATATTCGCCACCGGAATTGAGACATTTGTCATACCGTGGGACCAACTTTTGAATACCTGTGTCGTAGAAGTCTGCCGCCTGGGATTGGAACCACTGTGTGACAACCATCTCCGCCTCTCTGTCATTCTCAAAACGCTGACGCTGACCGGACAGGAATTTCTTGAGGTGTAGGAAAAGATGGAAATCACTGGGAGCGAGGTCCGGGCTGTAGGGTGAATGATTAAACACCTCCCAGCTGAACTCCTGCAGGAGACTTGCTGTCCGTCGAGCCGTGTGCGGCCTAGCGTTATCACTGACCGCACTTCACAGTCGGCGGGAGCTGGAATAAGAACCTCCATCTTCAACAGCTGCAACGATGCTACTGTGAGAACGCGGGAAGTTCCGTTAGTGCATGCGCCATGCTACGTCATTGCTCTATCACGTACGCACAGTCGCTTCGCTCAATATAAGGTTTGCTAGCTGTGGGACGAGTGGGAAACTTACTTTGTGGACGCGCCTCGTATCATTCCACGCAACTGAAATTCGTGCCAGCTGTGACATTCCGGGCTACAAGACGTAGTCCCCTGTTGCATTCGGCTTACTGTATCCTGCTAATTCTCCGAAACACTCAATAAGCTGGAGCAGATAACTATATTATCACGCGCTGTCACCTTCAATTGTTCCTCCCAAGTCCCTGTGAAAGCGCTCTCTCGACAGTCAACTGTCTACAAGAGCGCGTTCATGACAGTTGACAGCTTTCGCAATAGAACGCTGGGCTTTAGTTTCAGTGCATTTCTGAATGAGGGAGTCGCCCATTGATCTTGTGACGCCATCTTATTCATCCCGGGATCTGATTAGAGCAGTTTGCGAAGGTGTCTAAATAACCTTAGCTAGACTAAACTGCTCTGTAGTGAACAAGAGCGAAGTCCATCGTTCATAATCCAAGTTTTCGGATGGTTTAGGACGTTATATGACAGAAAAGTACGTAATTCACACAGGTCACCTGGTACTGAGAGTATTGCGTAATGTTCAGAAGTACTCGGATGGGTAAATACTGGGTTATTTAAAGACAATTTTGTGACTGCTTAAGTTTTGTAGCGTAACACAGAGGATAGTTAAATGACTGAATTAACTGAAAATAAATGTAAAAAATAGGCTGTTACGTATTTCAAGTAATTTGGTAAGGAATATACAGTTATTATGTCAAATAACCGAATTACACACTTTCACCGTAATACTTTTACACTATGTCGGATATTCTACAATATTAAAAAGTTAATTTCATAAAAAGTGGAGAGGTTGATATTTTTTAAGTATTTCTGTAAATACTTTAATGTTGAGAGCAAATTTAAAATGTTAATAGTCGAATTTAACATAATATTGTGATATATTTCACGACTATTGTATTAAATCAGCAAAACCAACACACACATTGTCTGTCAGAATGCTCTGTACTTATGTGGATGATAGGCAGGAAAGATTACCGGTTTATTACATAGAATATAGTACAGCAGCGGGTCTGTGTGACATCGGTGAACAACCCCGAGTTACACAATGTTGTTCCTTCCCGAGAATTGATCGCTATTTACGTGAAAACACAGAAAAAAAACATTACAGTTCAGGATGCATAATTTATTTTAGTTTCAAAAATCCAGGTGTACAGAAAAGTGAATGGAGTTTGCTTAATCCGTTCCAGAAGATATGAGGATTGCCAAGGCTTTGCAGAAGACGGTCAGCCATTTTGTTGGGGCTTGCATTTTTACGATTAACCTGTTGTACCAGGTGCAGCTGTACCGAGAGTAGTTCCAACTGTAGTTCCAGCTGTACTGATGGTAGTTGCAGGGGCCGCAGTAGTTGAGGTTACGGGAGCTGGTGTTTTCTCCTTAACAATGACGATGATCTCTGGCTGACCGTGATAGCCGAAGTAACCGGGAAAGTGGTTTCTGCCCCACTCATGTGCGTGGTGCGATCTCCATGGTGGGTGAGCCACGACTACTGAGACAAGGGCTGCTAGGAAGAGAAGTGTCTGAAAACAAAATAACACGTTTGATTTGAGGTTCTCACGGCGGCGAGTATGAAAATGATTGTCTTCAAGGTTATTCCATAGTGTAGTTTGGTAGAAATTACTGTCTCCATTATCAGGGCGATAATGAAGGCAGCAAGCACCTCTGAAACGTCGGTAAACTTCTACCAGCCTGTATGACGCAACAACCTAGAAGGCAGCCATCTTAAAAGAAAGCGTGGTATAAACATTTTTTCTGTTTTTTTTCCATCGATCGCCCGGATTTAATATTTATCTTTCGGTTTTTGATTATTTAAAGACGCTTTATTAGCTACAGGTGTTTTACGAGGCTCGTCCTCAAAGTAAGTTTCCCTGGGGCCGTTTACAGAAACAAAACACAATTTCATGGAAATATTTATTGCAACAGATACAGCAAGTGTCCAGCTATTTTTCAACATATTCGCCACCGGAATTGAGACATTTGTCATACCGTGGGACCAACTTTTGAATACCTGTGTCGTAGAAGTCTGCCGCCTGGGATTGGAACCACTGTGTGACAACCATCTCCGCCTCTCTGTCATTCTCAAAACGCTGACGCTGACCGGACAGGAATTTCTTGAGGTGTAGGAAAAGATGGAAATCACTGGGAGCGAGGTCCGGGCTGTAGGGTGAATGATTAAACACCTCCCAGCTGAACTCCTGCAGGAGACTTGCTGTCCGTCGAGCCGTGTGCGGCCTAGCGTTATCACTGACCGCACTTCACAGTCGGCGGGAGCTGGAATAAGAACCTCCAGCTTCAACAGCTGCAACGATGCTACTGTGAGAACGCGGGAAGTTCCGTTAGTGCATGCGCCATGCTACGTCATTGCTCTATCACGTACGCACAGTCGCTTCGCGCAATATAAGGTTTGCTAGCTGTGGGACGAGTGGGAAACTTACTTTTGGGACGCGCCTCGTACTTATACATTATAAAGTGTAACAAAGTAAAGAGAAAGCTGTCTTTGCCTTGTTCAAGAAGTCAAAATTTACTGAACTTGATATTACTGTACAGAGCCAGAAACCAAAATACATGACAGTGTCTCCCATTTGCAAGACTAACTAACTAACTAACTAACTCCAAGGAGCAGGGCCCCTGCTTTGGATGTTCATTGTATGGTTAGCTACTTAAGACATATCTCGTCCTTCAAGGATCCCTAAGGATTCTTACCGTATTGACAACAGCCCGCCAATTGTTCTTATCCTAAGACGTTAAATAAATCCGTATCTTCTAAATTTATTTTTCTAACATCCGCTTAAATATAATCTTCCCATCTATGCTTCAGGCTTTCCAATCACAACTTTGTTGAAATTTCTCCGCTCCCCAAATGTGCTCCATGTCCCACCCATTTCATTCTCCTTGATTTGATCATTCTAATAATATTCTGTTTAAAGCAAGAAATTATGGAACTCCTCATGCTTAAATAGATGGCGTCTTTATTGTAGCATCAGGTAGAAGTTGGCCAACGTTTCAGAGGACCTCTTCGAACTCACAGTGAGAACTCCGAATCCTACTCGTCACACTTCGCAATTTTGTCTCTCATCCTCTCTCTTTGTCTCTCCTAAGCTCTGTTTTCAAACGCTTAGCCAACTTTCGGTTAATTCATACGTACAACAATATAATTGTTTTTGCGTCGTAACTCGGTCTACAGAGTCTCGTTTCTCATAAACACACACGACGTGAAGATGAGACAAATGTCGGTACAGCCTTTTATCCGCCCACAGACTCAGTACTTACCACGCAATTTGCCATCGCTGAATTGTCTGACGATACCCTACAGTAAATTCTGCCCCTTATATGTAGCTCCTCATAGATTGTTCACGTGACCCTATCCTTCGTCAAACTATTGTAATACAATCCATGAGTCACCAAATATTCCGTTGCAGTTTGAAATTATTTTTCCTTGTTTTCCACACTGACTGGTAACACCATCTGATCAAACAGCTGGTCTTTCTGTTTATAAGACACACACCGGCTCCTGTTAACTTTACTGAATGCTTTTCCTGCTACGACAAAGAATGATAAATTTTCCGTTCAGCTTCGTAAACAAATTGTACGGAAGGTGTTTGTTTGATGTTGCCATGTGTACGAGAGCCATTTTATTCCAAGAGTTCTCGTAATGCGATCGGAAAGTTTAAAGACTGCGCCTATAAAAACCCGTACACTTATCTCAGGTATTAAATTCATCCATCACCCTCGACGTAGTTCCCCTGGGAGTGAACACAACGATCCCAGCGCCGCTGCCAAGCCTGGAAGCATCCCTGGAAATCTTTCTTTGTCAGCCTGTCAAGCACCATCTGCGATTCTGCCTGAATCTCTTCTATCGTCTCAAATCTCCTTCCCTTTAGCTGAATTCTCATCTTTGGGAAGAGGAAGAAGTCACACGGAGCTAAATCCGGCGAATAAGGAGGGTGCGGGATGACGGCCATGGTGTTTGAGGCCAAAAACTGCCGAACTTTGAGGGCGGTGTGCGCTGGCGCGTTGTCATGATGCGTCGCATGTGGAGTTCTTCCTTTAGAATCAGCTGACAGGTCCCATAGCCTATCCCAACAATGTCGCACAAGTCGTTGATGGTACGACGTCCATCTTCGTGAATGGCCTGCCGAATCTTCGTAACATTTTCGGGCGTTGTGCTCGAAGATGGTCGTCCAGAACGCTCGTCATCATCGACAGGGGTTCGGCCATTTTTAAAACGTGAATGCCACACAAAAGTTTGTGCACGACCCATTGCGGACTCCCCAAATGCTTGCTTTAGCATTTCATAGGTTTCCAAGGTTTTGGCGAGTCTTTGGCAAAATTTGATGCACACGCCATTCCGAAATCGCAGGAGGGTCGGTGTAATGCACTACCAAAACGCCCGTAACTAAGAAACAAATGCTAATTCGATGATGCCGGCTGACACACTGATTCACTATGAATGTAGGCCGCACCCCCTAGCGGCAGAAGCTCGTGCTACATCCGGTTCGCCCTCTATTGACACAGTCTGGAAACTTTCCGATCGCACCTCGTATGTATCTGGGATGAGTAATTCTTTCTGTTTTACTTAAATTTATTTTAACTTATATTTTCTTATCTTTTTCTCCTACTACTCTCGTCTCATCCTCCGTATTTTACCTATTATGCTTCTCTTTTATCACTATTTGTCTTCAGTTCTTCTCTGCCTTCTTATCGTCAGGAACATTTCTCAAAACACTCCTTCTGCTTCTGTTAGCTTTCATGGTAATACTCGACCCCCCTCCCCCCACTTTCGAACACCACTCACGTTTTTATTAAGAGCCAATGTTTCACTCGGTTACACACCGGTCATCCTGATAAAATAACCAGCCCATCTCAACGTTCGATAATTTAACATATTTCAATGATTAACCTTAATTACATGCAACTCTTCATGTATTGTAAGGTGTTAAACATTTTCGTTCATTATACAGTGAAAGGAACATAACACACACAGAGAGGTTGCCCTGTCTTCTTTGTACTGTCGGATGTGAAATTATTACGTAGACTGTAGACGTAGCTCTCAATAAGATTGTGAGTGGTCTAAAGTAGTAACTGGTTGAATAGTTATTTAGAAGAGAATCGCAATCAAATTCCGATAATTGTCTAAAGATACTTTGTTTCACACACGACAGTCGACACGAAACTCGACTAAAATGTAATCAGCGATTGTGCTCTTCTTAAAATTTCTTTTTTTTTGTCTTCGCGTAATTTTCCTTCCCCTAATTATGTATTTAATTCTGATGTGAAGTGCGCACCTAGATAGGCGATTGTCACTTTCTGCATTTACAACATTTTTATCGCATTCTTCATGTAAATGCTATGGAGATTTTTTTTTCCTGTAAACCATCTCATTGAGATGATAATATACGGACGTCCTAAAAGTCACACAACCCTCTGTTTAAAGGCAAATATTTTGTTAGTGTAATAGAGACTTTACAATTTGCCGTGCCCGGTGGCAACACTGGACTCCGGTCACTGAATCAGATCGGTTGTTTAAAGCAGTTCCTTCGTATTCCTTGCTCTTTAGTCGATTGTCTTTTCAACAGTGCGGCGTCTGTTGTAAGTAAACATTTTCGAATTACCTGCTGTTGATCTACCAAATAAGTTGAACCACTTTTCGACTAGAGAAACAGGTGAGAGAACATTTCAAAATATGTTGTAATTATGTAAACATAACCTCAATATGTAGCCTACCTACATTACAGACAACTGTTGGCTGTTTAAAATATTGTAAGTTATTCGTTCTTTTTCCGCGAGATGGAAACACATTACAGGTACTTAAACGCCTTCAGTGCTGGTAGATGGTACTATCTACACTGTTGAATATAATCTTATCTGTCGCTAACTGATTAGTGTAGATTCAGAGGGTCTTGATGTGTAGAAGCAGATATGTTAGTTGGTATTCATGTTTTAAATCACTATTTTCGTACATTATAAGCTCAGATATGTCTGTGGAAGAATTCGAAAGATGTGTAAGTAACAAGATCGTCATGTTACAATATTAATGTTTGCTAATTTTCTGTTTACAATATGATAATGAACATGGAATTCAACTTTAGGTTGCGTGAGCTTTAGGACACTTGTACTCTACTCTATCACCACGTTACAAGAACAAGTGTTCGCTGACATTCATTGAACTCCGTTTGTTGTGCCGTCCTCACTGGCTGCTGTGTAGCACCTCCGAGAGGTTAATTTACGAAGAGAAACTTCTCACAATTACTGCTATTTTACACTTCATTCAGTTCGTTCCGCCATTATTTCAGTTACCCACCAAGTGCTTCGGTATAAGAAGTTTTGAAATTCGTTCGATTATCGCCGAACATAAAGTATGGTCATACATTCCTGACAATTCCTGTAAATAGGACTACAAATATTCAAACTCTAGTACCATTCGATCATATGGCCATTTGACATTTTAACCCATCACCTAAATTCCGTCTCTATCTTTCGCTTACAAATTCGCATTGCTTAAATATGACACTAAAAATAAACATTTGTAGCTCTCTGATTTGTACAAGCGGCACGCAGCTTGACGATTTGGGCTTGGAATACAGGTAACATCGAAGAGGAAGACGCACGTGTGTAAGGAGGCTTCGATAACGATATTTCCAAATATCTATCGCATGACCGGGTTACAATACCACCGTAAATAACAATGATACAAGTATCTAATCCACCTAATATTCCTTACAATCCGGCTTCAGTATTGTTATACGTAACATTTTATTGTATCAGCTAGTTGATACCGAGTGTCATGGCCGAGTGGTTAGCATTCCTCGATCGTATTCAGTACGTCCCGAATTCAGATCTCAGCACTTAGATCAGCTGTCCTGAAGTATTTCGTGGTTTTCCTCTGTTCATCCAGGTACTTTATTTTTGGCTACAACCCCTTCCTTTCACATCCTTTCCAAAGCCACATAGGCGTTGTTAGCCGGTTAATTGAGCTTATTTCGGAATCCTCAGATTATTAAACATACATGCACGTCGTTTAGTAAATCAATGATGAAGTGAAGATCTGCATGCGTACTCCGTTTATGTAGAGACGTTTGGTTCAATAGGTTTAAAGTCATCGACGCAGAAACCACAAATCTAAAGTGAACTCTCATTGAGGAAACTGAGTTCAACGACTATCAACGACTTCTTATTTCAATGTAAAATGTGTTTAATTATTACAAAGAACCATAGCTAGAACAAGAAGATTATTTTTATCGTATAAATCCTCATTCATTTGCACAGATGTTTCTCTGTAGTGTCAGATAAGCTGAATTACACAGACGAGTGATCTGTCGTCAAGATGGATCTCTATTAAACACCCTATGAGTTGCTCAGGTTTAAAAACAAAGTTAAAACTCAGATAAATATTCCTAAGAACTTTATTTGAGCTTTCGTTACATTTCTGTCCTGAATTCAGTGCTGAAATCTGTCTTAGCTGTACGAGATCGTACCACTGAAGCAGGTTATTTGGCAGCTAAATTCAGTGGCAGGGGCTGTTGTAGTTTTTCGAGGGCGTTAGCAAGCAGATCGTATCCACCATAACTCCCATACGGGTACTCGACACTGACAGCACAAGCGCACAGCGCCAGAAATATAAATACCTGGAACAAAACAAAAAACTATCACATATCGCACAATCTTGCAAAAATATAGTCAGTGCAATGTTGAGGGATCCACATAACCTGAAATAATATAATAATTTATTATTCCAAATTCATTGCATTAATTGCTACAGGTTTAATATTTGATATATGGTAAATATTTTTATTATTATGGCTTTATATACGTTTAGGCTTATTTGTTCACTTATTTCATACATTATAGTGTATAAAGGCAATATTACGGTTCTAGAATTCGAGTTAGCAAAATTACGCTAATTAATTGCCGATATTTAAAATACTCATTATCACAGATGTTGCTTCTGCATATTGTTAATTGATTCTGCTGTGAACACGATAATTATATCAGCGTTTCTGATAACAGCGATGAACACTAGAGCTACATAACAACCAATTTCTTAAAGAGCATGGGACAGACTGTGGAGCTGTTTTGACATTTGTGTAAAAGTTGAAGTGTTCACGGTGACTAAATGCAGTAGCATCTTCTAGGGCGATCAGCGGTGACTGTTCCTAGAAATATTCTACGTAGCTCAATCTGTGTTACTTCTCGTATTTTCTAATTACGGATACCAACAAAGTCCCCAACCTGCAGAATCATCACTCCGTAACAACATGATAATTCTGTGCATAACAGAGGCTGCTTTATGTTTGTCTTACCGTTCAAGTCAACGTGACGCTTACATCTGTGTTGACATAAACCGTCGTACACACATATCTAACTGAAGTCTATAATTTTTAAAATAAACCTTTTGTTCGATCAACCATAATTTATTTTCCTTTGGTATTCTGCAAAACGTCTCCTCTCAAAGTGTAACAAAAGATCATTTTCCATTACTGACGAAGGCCTGTATTGTTAAAGGTATTTGTTGGTGTAGAAATATGTATATTGAGATAATATGCATTAAAATATATGTACGTATGCGGAAGATATACTGTGTGTGTGTGGATCCCATAAGAATTGCATTCTACGTGGTTGGTATACAATTTATAATATATTTAGCAAGCGTATTACTCTAATTCGTTACAAAAAATAAGACTTTGAGCATTTTGACAATGAGAGGCCTATTTCGCTAAAACTCCGTGGGTCTGTGCCATTTTACTGTCATATTTTCTAATGTGCAACTTTAAGGAGTACGACGTGCGATCGAAAGGTTCCCAGTCTGCGCGTATAAAAACCCGTACACTTATCTCAGGTATTAAATTCATCCATCACCCTCGAAGTAGTTCCCATGGGAGTGAACACAACGATCCCAGCGCCGCTGCCAAGCCTGGAAGCATCCCTGGAAATCTTTCTTTGTCAGCCTGTCAAGCACCATCTGCGATTCTGCCTGAATCTCTTCTGTCGTCTCAAATCTCCTTCCCTTTAGCTGAATTTTCATCTTTGGGAAGAGTAAGAAGTCACACGGAGCTAAATCCGGCGAATAAGGAGGGTGCGGGATGACGGCCATGGTGTTTGAGGCCAAAAACTGCCGAACTTTGAGGGCGGTGTGCGCTGGCGCGTTGTCATGATGCGTCGCATGTGGAGTTCTTCCTTTAGAAACAGCTGACAGGTCCCATAGCCTATCCCAACAATGTCGCACAAGTCGTTGATGGTACGACGTCGATCTTCGTGAATGGCCTGCCGAATCTTCGTAACATTTTCGGGCGTTGTGCTCGAAGATGGTCGTCCAGAACGCTCGTCATCATCGACAGAGGTTCGGCCATTTTTAAAACGTGAATTCCACACAAACGTTTGTGCACGACCCATTGCGGACTCGCCAAATGCTTGCTTTAGCATTTCATAGGTTTCCGTAGCCGTTTTGGCGAGTCTTTGGCAAAATTTGATGCACATGCCATTCCGAAATCGCAGGAGGGTCGGTGTAATGCACTACCAAAACGCCCGTAACTAAGAAACAAATGCTAATTCGATGATGCCGGCTGGCACACTGTTTCACTATGAATGTAGGCCGCACCCCCTAGCGGCAGAAGCTCGTACTTCCTCCGGTTCGCCCTCTATTGACACAGTCTGGAAACTTTCCGATCGCACCTCGTATATGTTGACGGGTAATTCCTTAGTATAAATTCATTTTAGAACGTGTATGTGCTCCTGATGTGGAGACAGCTAGGACGTCTGAAACGTTGGTAAACTTCTACGAGATTTCACGGCGTTACAACTCAGAAGACGGCCATCTGGAGATAACAACAGCTTTTATAACTTTCTGGCTACTTACCGCGTAGATCGACATTCTGCTGTTTCTACTGCTGATGCTTCTGGGGTATAATTGCGTGTACTGTAGCCAGTATATATAGCGTGCTTTCTGTAGGCACAGGTGCATCTTGTGCGTCACTACTGACTCTATATGATAAACGACGTTTACCCGGTAATTTGCCCCTGAGCAGTGAACTAGTGAAAGTTTATTGAACCCTTGTCCAGCTACTTCAGAACTCCGATGGTTTCGTTTAAAGTCTTTATTACCGTAAAAATAACCTCATATAATATAATCCATTTCGTACATTAATTTTGGTATATTCCTACTATGTAATCTTTGTCTCACAGTTTGTGAATTTTCATGAGCTTTCAGCCTGTATTTTTCATGCGATTCTATTGAAAATGTATGTAAGTAAGATCTTCTGTCTTATGAGACACTATTTTCAGAATTTTGAAGTACCTCACAACATGGTTTCTCAGTCCACTCTTTTCCCCTTGCCACGGCTGTATAGTAATTCAGCGAATATAAAATAATTTATATTAATTAATACTTGCAAAAATATAGTCAGTGCAATGTTGAGGGATCCACATAACCTGAAATAATATAATAATAATTTATTATTCCAAATTCATTGCATTAATTGCTACAGGTTTAATATTTGATATATGGTAAATATTTTTATTATTATGGCTTTATATACGTTTAGGCTTATTTGTTCACTTATTTCATACATTATAGTATATAAAGGCAATATTACGGTTCTATAATTCGAGTTAGCAAAATTACGCTAATTAATTGCCGATATTTAAAATACTCATTATCACAGATGTTGCTTCTGCATATTGTTAATTGATTATGCTGTGAACACGATAATTATATCAGCGTTTCTGATAACAGCGATGAACACTAGAGCTACATAACAACCAATTTCTTAAAGAGCATGGGACAGACTGTGGAGCTGTTTTGACATTTGTGTAAAAGTTGAAGTGTTCACGGTGACTAAATGCAGTAGCATCTTCTAGGGCGATCAGCGGTGACTGTTCCTAGAAATATTCTACGTAGCTCAATCTGTGTTACTTCTCGTATTTTCTAATTACGGATACCAACAAAGTCCCCAACCTGCAGAATCATCACTCCGTAACAACATGATAATTCTGTACATAACAGAGGCTGCTTTCTGTTTGTTTTAGCGTTCAAGTCAACGTGACGCTTACATCTGTGTTGACATATCATTGCTACGCGACGAAAAAAAATAATTGTCCTTTCCTGCCAGGTCAATGCACCTCAGTTTTCAGAACTCGCCAATGTGTTATCAGAACTGGTCTGTGGTGATATTTCAGGTTCCCACGGCGGCTAATATGAAGATGATTCACTTCTAGGTTGTGATGCCGTATAGTGTGCTATAAATCAACGTCTCAGACGTGCTTTCTGCCTCCATCATCAGGTTTTACTCATCGCTTTAACAATAAATGCAGCAAGTTCCTCTGAAATGTCGATAAAGTTCTATCGTGAATCTGTGCTGAACTGTTGGTTCCTTGTTTATTTCATTTTGCAGTCTCTCAGTTCGTGGAACGAAAATATCTAGAGCGAAACAGTGCCACATGTCTTTCAGACTTGACGCATTTCGTTATACATTTCCCTGCGCCATGTTTGTTTGTATTCTTTCACACAATTGCCCGTGTTTACTAATACAGTAAGAATAAACCGTCGTACACACATATCTAACTGAAGTCTATAATTTTTAAAATAAACCTTTTGTTCGATCAACCATAATTTATTTTCCTTTGGTATTCTGCAAAACGTCTCCTCTCAAAGTGTAACAAAAGATCATTTTCCATTACTGACGAAGGCCTGTATTGTTAAAGGTATTTGTTGGTGTAGAAATATGTATATTGAGATAATATACAGTAAAATATATGTACGTATGCGGGAGATATACTGTGTGTGTGTGGATCCCATAAGAATTGCATTCTACGTGGTTGGTACACAATTTATAATATATTTAGCAAGCGTATTACTCTAATTCGTTACAAAAAATAAGACTTTGAGCATTTTGACAATGAGAGGCCTATTTCGCTAAACCTCCGTGGGTCTGTGCCAATTTTCTGTCATATTTTCTAATGTGCAACTTTAAGGAGAATATGTTGACGGGTAATTCCTTAGTATACTTTCATTTTAGAACGTGTATGTGCTCCATTTTGACTTATAAACCATTCAGTCAAATTTAATAAGACTTTCCATGAATGTTATGCTACTGTAAATAAAGTCAACCTCATTCTACAATCGATCATAACAACATGACGTACTTACAAACATATTTGTTTATTTGACGATTTGTTATTTCAATTAACGAAGTTGTCAGCAGATTATAGTTTAGAGCTCTGAACGAACCAATTATTAATGAACATGTAATTGGAAAACACATGTAAGGAAGCGATCGTGTCTAATTGAAGGTACTGTTCAAACATTTTTCCAGAGGGACTGAGGGAAATGATAAACTTCTATAACATAAAATTATGGGGGCATGAACTCTATTTAAATGATGAACCATCAGCGCCAGACACGTCAGATCGCAAATATAACCTAGATATTAAATTCTGTTTATAAGCCACGTAGTTATTACAAATATGGTGACGATGCGAATCGTTTAAGTTACATGGGCAAATTAAACATACCAAATTTTGATTTCTGATACACGTTCTTTCGAAACATGATGATGATAAAAATCTGTAATATATCACAATTCGTGTAAATAGGACTACAAATATTCAAACTCTAGTACCATTCGATCATATGGCCATTTGACATTTTAACCCATCACCTAAATTCCGTCTCTATCTTTCGCTTACAAATTCGCATTGCTTAAATATGACACTAAAAATAAACATTTGTAGCTCTCTGATTTGTACAAGCGGCACGCAGCTTGACGATTTGGGCTTGGAATACAGGTAACATCGAAGAGGAAGACGCACGTGTGTAAGGAGGCTTCGATAACGATATTTCCATATATCTATCGCATGACCGGGTTACAATACCACCGTAAATAACAATGATACAAGTATCTAATCCACCTAATATTCCTTACAATCCGGCTTCAGTATTGTTATACGTAACATTTTATTGTATCAGCTAGTTGATACCGGGCTAAGTCCGCGAAAACAATTACACGTGTTGAGGGATAACCCAGATTTTGCTTGTACAATCGGAAGTGAAATTATTACATTTAAGCTTTACAAGTAGCTCATGCGGGTAAAAGCTTATGCCTTCATTGTTATAATTTTATAGTGCCTTTGGTTCTAAAAATACAGTGTTGTGTAAAAGCCAGTTTTCAAAATTCTACTGATTGCGTCTAACTTAAAAAGGAAGAAATGTTTTTAGTTAATATTCAGAATTTCCTTCCCTTCTACTGTGACGTGGCTCAAAGTCGAATTTATTTTGCTTACACGGTAAATGTAACATTGAAATATGAGTGCAAAAATTGTGCGTTCGTCAACATTTATTTCGGAATCCTCAGATTATTAAACATACATGCACGTCGTTTAGTAAATCAATGATGAAGTGAAGATCTGCATGCGTACTCCGTTTATGTAGAGACGTTTGGTTCAATAGGTTTAAAGTCATCGACGCAGAAACCACAAATCTAAAGTGAACTCTCATTGAGGAAACTGAGTTCAACGACTATCAACGACTTCTTATTTCAATGTAAAATGTGTTTAATTATTACAAAGAACCATAGCTAGAACAAGAAGATTATTTTTATCGTATAAATCCTCATTCATTTGCACAGATGTTTCTCTGTAGTGTCAGATAAGCTGAATTACACAGACGAGTGATCTGTCGTCAAGATGGATCTCTATTAAACACCGTACGAGTTGCTCAGGTTTAAAAACAAAGTTAAAACTCAGATAAATATTCCTAAGAACTTTATTTGAGCTTTCGTTACATTTCTGTCCTGAATTCAGTGCTGAAATCTGTCTTAGCTGTACGAGATCGTACCACTGAAGCAGGTTATTTGGCAGCTGAATTTAGTGGCAGGGGCTGTTGTAGTTTTTCGAGGGCGTTAGCAAGCAGATCGTATCCACCATAACTCCCATACGGGTACTCGACACTGACAGCACAAGCGCACAGCGCCAGAAATATAAATACCTGGAACAAATCAAAAAACTATCACATATCGCACAAACTTGTGTACATAATGGAGCAGCAGAGATGTTTCGATTCCGTATCATCGAGGGATGTCGTATCGATTAGACAGGTGATTAGCGTCGAATAGGTTAATGTATTATTGCTTTGTTTATCACGTATCCAGTTCGTCAGTTTATTACAGACTGGATTTTTTTATTTAAAAAGTTAATCATTGCTCCAGACAGTAACTTAATTAATTACTTGCAATTGTGTAAGATCAGACTAATTATTATGTAGAACATGTTAACATAAAAAACTTGAATGTTAGTTTTATGTATACCGCATACAAGAACATACTTAATAAATTTGCAGGGAAAATCTGTTTACGAAATGTACTGATACGTCGGTGCGCGAACGTAAAATGAGGAATGCTTCAAATATATTTCTAGGACTATTTGTCCTACAGAACAAAATACTTTTGCAATAATTTAGGGGAGAATTTTCTATTGGCTCTATACAACGACAAAATAGTGCAGGAATATATAGAAGACTTTCAAATATCCTTGTACTTATAGCGAATGCCTACATAATGATGTAGAATCTAATAGAAGGGTTGCAGACACCTTCCTTCTCGCTGTTTGGTAAACAAACTTGTGCACGAAATTACAACAGTAGGATATGAGGTCCTGACGGCCGTGAGTCCGAAGATGGCTGTCTTCTGGGTTGTAGCGCCGTGTAGTCTGGTCCTGATGTGGAGACAGCTAGGACGTCTGAAACGTTGGTAAACTTCTACGAGATTTCACGGCGTTACAACTCAGAAGACGGCCATCTGGAGATAACAACAGCTTTTATAACTTTCTGGCTACTTACCGCGTAGATCGACATTCTGCTGTTTCTACTGCTGATGCTTCTGGGGTATAATTGCGTGTACTGTAGCCAGTATATATAGCGTGCTTTCTGTAGGCACAGGTGCATCTTGTGCGTCACTACTGACTCTATATGATAAACGACGTTTACCCGGTAATTTGCCCCTGAGCAGTGAACTAGTGAAAGTTTATTGAACCCTTGTCCAGCTACTTCAGAACTCCGATGGTTTCGTTTAAAGTCTTTATTACCGTAAAAATAACCTCATATAATATAATCCATTTCGTACATTAATTTTGGTATATTCCTACTATGTAATCTTTGTCGATACAAACTAAGCAGGAAAATCTATAAAGAAATCATCTGAAATGGTTATATTTGTACTCCGGTGGAGTACACATTTCCACTCCTGTTAAAGTTAACCTTTAATTTAGAAGTGTACTTATAAGATTTGGTCTGCATTTATGGTCCTATGAATTGACTACACAAAAATGTATACAATAATGTTACCTCTGTGGAACAAAAGAACGGATTCGTATAACATTTCATACACGATGATCTCATTTTCGATCTAAAATTTTTTTCCATGGGTTTTTAATACGGTTAATAATATTTTATGAGACTGAAGTTACCTGGAAGTAAACAAACAAGCGTATGCTCAAAATAATTCACACTGTCGTCCTTTTTTTATACACGTAAAAATATGAATGTAGATGTCTTCCGGGATCTTGGGCCGCGTAGTCTAGCACATATTGTCCGACGTTTCAGAGAAACTTACTCTATCCATCACTCATAGCCCTGATCTGATGACGGCGTAATAACCTCCTCAGAAACGTCGGTCATTACTCTAAAAAACTACCCGGTGCAATGGGTTTGTGTCTGCAGTATCTTAATTTTAAGCCCAGAGAGGCCTACGTACGATAAAGTTTAGGTCTTTGGTAAATATCATGGGATCGCCTGAAATACTCTCTACCTGCCTTACAGCCGAGGTGGAGAAGTTGCCGTCATGCATGGCGCTAGAAGCCTCTGGATTTAAGATGTCAAATAATTTATTAGAGTTACTATATACAGTCTTATAGTAACGCCAAAAAAAATTATAGTCGCTCACATAGCAAGGAAAATCTGTCTTTTATGGAACAGGAATTTGTCATCAAGTTCACCTAGCCGTAGCCAGATTAATCCATATGAGCTTAGATGTTCTTACAGTGATGATGTGTCGATATCGATGTTTTGGTTTGCAAGGCCGTGCGAACTTCTTGGTAGATATTACTTTTCGGAGGAACATAATGCCTCCATCTTCGGGGTTACAAGTTCACATATCGTTTCAACCCAGAAGGCCGAACATCGACAGATTAATGCAGTCCGCATTGGCGATCTGTTGGGTTTATTTCGAAGTGATCGCAAGTGGAAGGTGGTATAAAAATCTCTCACTTATCCGTGCTCGTCATCATATTCACTTGTAGGAACCCCGATATTTGCGCTGGTTTCAAACATAAGACTTTATCTGCATTGTTTATACCTTGCATTTGCAAACCTTTCTCTACATTTAACATGAACAAAGGGCACAATCATAACTGGCAACTGTACAGCTGAATATTCCTTCTCATCTCTAACACCGTCGGTAATTTGAGTGAAACCTCAGTTCCAGAAATTCTCTTACTTTCATTAACGCAAACACCGCTGTTATGCCACAATATCAGATGGTTGAAGTTCTCACCGAGCTGAAGTTGTTGTTGGTGGTTTTGTGGTTGTGATGCCGTGTGGTCTTGTACGTGGTTACGTACGTTAGTCAAAGTACAGGTATCAGTGTAGTTATTTTCAGGCCGATTCTGTACTGATTCTTGTATAAGATCACATATTTCCGAAGTCTTCACAGATTTGAATTTTACTAAACAACTTGTACTATAGAGGTTAGTATCGCTGCTAAATGCACAGATGCATCGCCCAGGGGCAGCTGTTGTTTTCCGCTTGATAATGTTACATCACAACCATAATAACTGGGATAGAGGTTGCCAGTTGTAGTCGACAGGTGGCTCTAGTGTGGCCGACAAGTGCAATTAGCTATGCGTCACGTGCAGCGAACTGTCGTGTCTCCTAGCGGTTCAGTAGGCAAACGACAGTGTCCAATTCTGCGAGTGGATTGACGAAAATCACGGACGTTTGTTTCTGCGGTGTACTGTGATCAGTTTTCCTATCTGCATTTCAGAAAATAAAGATTAAACAATGTAATAAAAGAGTTAAGTATGAGAAGCCATTAGGGACAACGAACTGAGTCAAAACAGAGACTAGGCTGAGGACTGGGATAATCTGTTTTCCATCGCATTCAGAACCGCTCTACGTCATATCCAAGGGATACCAGGACGTGAAGCAGATCATTCACCTCCACTAATGCAGATAATTGTGTGTGGAGCTGAACCTCTACTACTCTATACAGTCATACCTCGGAGATATTGCGGGTTCGGTTCCAGACCACCGCAATAAAGCGAGCCACACGAATTTTTTTTGGTTTTCCAGTGCATATAAACGTTATGTTTACACTGTACTGTAGTCTATTAACAGATAAAATAATAATTAAAAAGTTTGAAATATTGCGAGACTTACCAAAATGTGTCACAGAGACACGAAGTGAGCACATGCTGTTGGAAAAATGGCGCCGATAAACTTGCTCGACGCAGGGTTGCCACAAACCTTCAATTTGTAAAAGACGCAATATCTGCGAAGCGCAATAAAGCGAGGTACGCCTGTATTTAAAGACGTGATATTTTAAGTGCTGGGACAGCTTTAACTTTACTTTTTTGTTCTTCTTGGGGAAGAACATTGACTGCGGATATTTAAAAAAAAACAGATAATATGTGGTCCTGCGATATAGAATAATGAACATACTGGATGGCATTACACCTCGAAAGGTTTTACGACTTACTAACAGGGTGATGATGACAATGGCGTGGACCGAGAATGGTAAAAATGAAATGAGTAGATCTTCAGTGGGGAAAACACGTGGCATTCTGTTGTCTTTTGGAAAACCTAGATGGAAATAGTTTAATATTAAACGGATCATAGATAAATAGTTTCCCGTGTGTTGATTTCAGAAGCTCGCTGTGGTGAGCAGGGAATTTTCTATGATATTTGTCTTAAGGTCCGTTCAGGACTTGTGCGTAATTATTTGTCTGTTTGTTTTTCAACTGTAACGCACACTGTGGCAACAATATGTGGAAGTTCCTTAGTTACTTTTTTCGGGCGACATCCCGTTGATATTTGATGAAGTTGACAAGAAAAGTCTCTGAACATTTCTGTCATTCTGAAATCTGTGGGGAAAAAAATGTATCTAGCTTTGTTAATTATTCTCGACTATGGAAATTGAGTTCGGATGTTGGAATAAAATCGGGCAGTTTGTCGACAGACGGACAGACAGTTGTGCGAAGTTGTGCATCGCCTGCTACGCGTCTCGTGGAACAATGCTGACAGGTAGAGACACACCGCGAGATAGTTGACAAGTGGGCAGACATGATAATGTGCAGGCATTAAGTTGCTTAACTTGAAGACGACAGACAGGGAATTAGCTGCAAAGTTATAGTGACAGACCAACAATACACCAGATAACATGTCAGTGGCGGCTGGTGAGCCAGTACAACACGATAAACAATACGCCAGCGGCGGCTAATGTATTACAAATAATAAATCGCATTACTGCCATGATAAAATTGTAATGTGTTCAAACATTACACCAGATAACAGCTGTTAGTGGTGATTAATATAGAGAGTGGTCGAAAAATCACGTAAACAATTCCTGACACTTGTTGTATTTGTCAAAAAATAAAATTACATTGAAACCAGAAAACAAAATACATTATAAATGTCCAGATCTTAACAACGTTGATTGATATCCGCTAAACTATCGTCACTTAACACCGAGCGGAACGATTTGTGTGGCACGGAAAAGTAATTAAATAGATCCCTAAACGCATTCTGGCAAGTTAATTAAACATGAGATGCCACAATTAATATTCGAGGCACTTGTGAAATAGACATCCTTTCAGTTTGATTGTTGAAAGACAACTTACTGACTTGAGGAAGTAGATTACAATATGACGTAACATTCGTTGACTGTGGTTAAAGCGAAACTTTGTGTTTATTAATCCGATCTAATAGTTTGCAATTACAACCATCAATGCATGAAAATCAGAGTTGCCTGAATTTTCGATAAATTTTTATTGCATAGGGTCTAATTCTTGTAAGCGGCTTCAAATATATTAGTAAAATAAGACATACAACACCTATTAGCGGTGACTGTGTATTATGAACAACATAAATACAAAACCTCTTCTCTGTGCTGACTTGTACCAAAACTATACACCAGACAACTTTATTAAGTGGCGGCTCGTATCTCAGCAAAATTACGCCAAACTGTATTGTAACAAATGGTTAATAAATTAATATATTCACGTAAAAATAATAAAAAGTAATTTTATTCCACACAAAGTGACAAACTTTTTAGCAGTAGAATTATATTGCGCAATAAATGAATATCAAGACCATTGACGTATGGAAATTTAAAAAATCTGTAAAATAAGTGTCATGCCTACATGTTTTGAAACATTACAAACTTAAATTTTACTTACTTATTTCTACTCGCCTCGTGTTCACAACTTTATATTTTAAATTTTCCGCTCTTAAAGTTTTAAACATGGAATAACAGATAGGATTTTGAAGTATAGGGATGTTATTTAACCCTCGGAACCATAACGTTTATCTAATTAATATTTTATTCTGATAATCATACGAAATCCACAAATGCATTGTAGACAAAATCAACTGTTTTAAAAGTTAAAGTAGCTGGTGTAGGCATTTATTACCGTGCTTTAATGAGTTAAATGGGGAAAATGCTTTCTGCATTCAATCACATGAATTCAAAGAGTTATTATCAGATGTGTAATTTATATCAAATTTAATGGTGCAAGAATCATTGAACCAGAACAAATAATTACTACCATATAAGCAAGTATAATGTTGGACCCATTCAAAACAGTTCAGGTGGAAAGTGTAAATATTAATAGCGGTATAAATCACAAAGGCTGTGACGGGTCGTCGGGATATGGTAATTTTATTCCTGCTTCATACATTGTAGATCGCGTGTTTTAAATCCTGCTGATACACCGGAGATGGTCCTTCTGTTATGATTCCTTTGAGTCGTTATTTTAAAATGGTCCAAAACCGCTTCCTTCAAATTTTCAAGAATAATCGATGCGGTATAACTTATTTCATTTGTAGAGCGTCGTTAAATGAACCCATCATTGGCAAACCCGCGTGACCACGACAATAAATCTTCCAGTTCTATGAAGTCGAATAATTTCTTGCCCGAATGAACAACTGGTAGCGTCTCAAAGGAATCTGCGCCATTCCCCGTGTCCGGACTCGAATCTGTGACTGTTGAGTAATGCAGAAGGCACACGTGCTTGATAATTGTAGGGCCGCGTCCCCAGGGACGATGCTGCATGTTTCATGACCCTGGCAGCGAGAATTCTCTCCCAAGTTCTCGCTACTCCTGAAGTTTCCAAACTTGAGTGGCATTTTTCAAAGTGCCTATAGCCTCGAGAAGCGTTGTTCCGCGTTCTCCTTAGCTTTTCCTTGGAACTTGAAACTATACGTCGTTACCAACTGACTAACTAACAAACGAACGAAATGACTAAGTGTCGCATTATCCTCCATTCTGTTGTTCGGTCTTTCTTTATTCCTGATATCCTTTTCACTGTACAGTTCTTTCATTCTAAGTGACTTACCTACTAAATAACTAACTGCATGATAATTTAGCTGCCTCATCAACTGGTTCGCCTTTATTTCGTCTATAATATCTGTTAACTGACTTTAAGCACATGACGACAAGTAGCGACATAAGTTAACCTCGAATTGGTAGCAAATGCTGAAGTTCCCATAAGTGCGGTTCACACGATGTGTCTGTTTCTTATAGCAGAAAAATAGTCAGGAAATGACTTCTGTTGTACTATAGAGTTAGTGCGACAGTCTAGGTCCTTGGTGTGGAAAGTTATGTTGCATTGTATTTTTCGTACAGACTCTGGATCATTTTGAAACAAGCTTTTCACTTGGACCCGACACCTCAACTCATTTTACTTTTATTCCATAGTCACCGTGATCAAATTTCAGTTATATACGATGTCAGGTTCACACGATGGAGAATATTAAAATGGCATCAGGGCGATGAATTCATCGCCCTGATGACGGAGGCAGTATGACCTCTGAAACGTTGGTAAACATCGACCAGACTACACAGGGCAACAACCCAGAAGACAGAAATCTTCATACTAAGAATCGCCCTGATGATGGAGGCAGTATGACCTCTGAAACGTTGGTAAACATCGACCAGACTACACAGCGCAACAACCCAGAAGATAGAAATCTTCATACTCATCGCCCTGATGATGGAGGCAGTATGACCTCTGAAACGTTGGTTAACATCGACCAGACTACACAGCGCAACAACCCAGAAGACAGAAATCTTCATCGCCCCGATGACGGAGGCAGTATGACCTCCGAAACGTTGGTAAATATCTACCGGACTACATAGAGCAACAACTCAGAAGACAGAAATCTTCATACTCATCGCCCTGATGATGGAGGCAGTATGACCTCTGAAACGTTGGTTAACATCAACCAGACTACACAGCGCAACAACCCAGAAGATAGAAATCTTCATACTCATCGCCCTGATGATGGAGGCAGTATGACCTCTGAAACGTTGGTTAACATCGACCAGACTACACAGCGCAACAACCCAGAAGACAGAAATCTTCATCGCCCCGATGACGGAGGCAGTATGACCTCCAAAACGTTGGTAAATATCTACCGGACTACATAGAGCAACAACTCAGAAGACAGAAATCTTCATACTCATCGCCCTGATGATGGAGGCAGTATGACCTCTGAAACGTTGGTTAACATCGACCAGACTACACAGCGCAACAACCCAGAAGACAGAAATCTTCATACTCACCGCTGTGAATACCTCAAATCTTACGTACATAATAATTTAATCTGCTTTAATATTTTTCGTTCAATATCTTACATTACTGTGTTTATTTGTGTGCTCCACCCTTCTGAAATTTGAAACTATACAAGAGTATAAATTGCTTGAATTTCTCTATTACATATTTTTAATCTCGTTTGTTTTTTTCTGTTTCTGAAATAACATTTTTTTAAACGTAGCAACTGAATTTTGGGGGGGACATATGCAGCACCCCGTGGTCACTATGTTTTTCATTTTCCAGACTCGATCGTGTATAAAACAGGATATTCATATCACATACAATACACATTGGAATTCAGCGCCAGCGTATTAGTTCGATGTACAAAGATCAATTTGGCTTTTCGAATTGGAACGACTTTGACTTCAAGATCCGGGGTTTATATGGGGTGTGATGGGGGGGGGGGGGATCAGATCGGGAGATGCGATTAGAAACTCAAAGAGCAGAAAGTTCTGTGGCAGCCGCTGTGACTAATCCCACACTCTGCTTTTGTACAGTCGGAACCATGAGAAATGCAACAGCACGCGTCTTGTACCTCCTGAGAGGCATTCACCAGTGTAATGTTGGGAATATCTTATTTGTCACTATAATGTCTTAAATATTCATTTTAGTATAATTTTCTTATTTGTATATTGATCTTCCAATAAGTCTTCTCCTTTGAAGTTATCCAACTACAATCTTGTTAAAGTTCTCTTCATCTTCTGTGTCGTACTACACGTAGCCCACGAAATAGGACTTGCCCCCAAATAAATTCGCCACGACTCAGAATATTAAAATCGAACAATCTCCACAACTCCATTTCTCCTACTCTCCCGTCGGCATAGCTGCCACATCGTCGCTCTCCTCTTACGTGTATGATAAGTGATTCTAATGCCAAGCCGATGTGGCAGCGCCGCTCTCAAGGAGTCACGTGCTATTTTCTGAACACACTACGCCAGAGAGACTTGCAGAAGCTGCAATACCTTTACGTTTCTAGTCCGGGGACTAGCAGCAGACCATGTGACATATGTGATAGTTGTCTCTCTCTTTTTCTTACGCCCCCCACTCATGTTTCGCAATCCAGCTTTCTATCGGCGTAAAGTCCTTGTTTTAAAAGTATCCCCAGATAAAAGTGATAAGGAAAAGAATCTTTCTCTTCAGAGGCTTTCCGAAAATAATCGGAAACCGCGTGTTAGTTTCGCTATACCCTCCAGTCTACCTGGCTTCTGTTCACATATAACAGTCCATACTACTTCATCCATATCAATGAAACTCGGTACGACTAAAGTAGAATGAAATTTGATTTTGGTTTCACTTGGTTATTTAGTGACTGCATTATTTATAGACGTTAATGGATAGCAATAAATATATATATATATATATATATATATATATATATATATATATATACACGCACATCGATTTTTTTAAGGGTAACTTTATTTCTAGCCTAGTTTAAATATCGTACCGGATCGTTTAGGCCTAAAGCCGACCTCTGTCTTTCTACAGATTTAACAGAAACTTTCTATAACACACATGTAACTCCATGTAGCAGAATACTTCTTGAGAAGATGATAGTGGTTTAGCTAATCAAAGAAATTCTTCACGTTTTATGGTACCCGAAACTTCAATAAAGTTTTCACGAGAGCCGGCCTACATATTTCTTACCCAATGTCACATGAATCTAGTGCACTTCGCCATGTTTGATTAAAATCAATTACTGAATTACATCCCTCATTTATGCATACGTCTTCCGAGTGAGCTCTTCCGTTCAGTATTTCCAACAACCAAAATGTTCCCTTCCCGTGCTGCAAGTAACGCTCAACTCTTGCTCATTTATTGTACCACCCTCAAAATATGATACTTACATTATACTATTGTGAGCCGGGATAGCTCAGTCAGTATAGTGACTAGCTACGGGCTGGACGACCGGGGTTCAGTCCCCGACGGGGGCAGAGGATTTTTCCTCTAGTCTCTGCGTCCAGACCGGCTCTGGGGCCCACCCAGCCTCCTCTACAATGGGTACCGGGGGTCCTTTCCCGGGGGTAAAGCCGGCCGGAGCGTGATGCTGACCACTCACCCCCATCTAGTGCCGAGGTCAAGGAAGAGAGGAGCTATACCTCCACTCCCCCCAAGCGCCTACATGGCGTATAGCGGGACAAACTTTACTTTTTCATTATACTATTATTATCATGTGTTTCATTCACTATAATTTGTTTTTAAGACCCACATCACATCTGAAAGCAAATGAAATTATTGTTGTAGCTTTCTGAGAGGAAAGCGCCCTTAGTTAAAGGAAGAATATCGATAAGAAACGATTATATATTTGGCCTATACGAATATCTGTTTATAAGTAACTGGTTTTCAGAAAATCGCTAATCTACCTATATAGTACACTATCGAAAGCGCCCGTTCGATTATTCATATCTTACCAGCTGTTTCTCGGTATTCCAAATGGCATTGTCCCTTGAGGTCATTCGCCTAAACTGTTGTGTCTTTTTCTCACCTAGACAGTAGACAAGCAGACAGGCGTAACAAAATGTGCAGTTCCGTCTTCATACCACTCTAGAGGTTAATTTGCAAGTTCATCTTGTTTGTTTCGTGCCACATATTGGAGAGCAGGTTTTGAACCCACAGCAGAGAGAGCGACTTTCGAACTTTACCCCTTCGCGCTGAGAAACAAGTCTTACTGAGTCGGGGAAACATGCTTTCTTGACAGGCAGGACGTGCTGCTCGTGCTGCTCTCTGGGGACTGCCTGTCGCACTTGACGTATGCTATGTCTACTTCCATTAGCGTTTGTAACGCTTTCTAATTACTTATAACCCACAGTGTTTCAACACGCCACGCGAACCACCGATGCCGGTTCAATATGATTTACCAAAAATCTTACAGATGGAAGCACGAATTTATACTTTTAATTGTCGTTCGGTATTTGCTCATCAGACGGCTACGATGTCCTCCGCTTTGTAGGATTTGAGGTTTTCACGGCGATGAGTCTGCAGATGGCTTCTACCCGACTACACGGCGCAACAACCCAGAAGACAGCCATCTTCATGTTCTCCGCTTCTTTATGTACTTTATATATATATATATATATATATATATATATATAAGTATTCTGGTATGTTTCAAAAATTATCTTCAATATATATTACTTTGTTTTCTATTTTACTAATATTCATTTAACCTTTATGTTATTTACATTACAGACTGATACAAAAACAACAAAACGTTCACCCACACTAAAGTCACATTGAGCATGATGTATATATACAGAACAACATCGAGTTTGTTATTAAAAATGGAATAAAAATCTGGAAAAGAACATCATTTTATATCTGGTATAAAATCTGATAAAAATGCACGCTAGCATAATGTATGAAAATTGTATTTGAATTATTTATCGTTTTGAAGCTTTATATAATTATATACACCTGAGGATGGTTCTTTTAGGAACTGAAACATGTCGTTAAACATGAAAAATGATGGTCCAATGTAAATCGAATATTTCGATAAGGAACATCATTTAATATTTTAAATATTTTAAATGTTAATTATTGTAATATTTTAATATTTAATAAGAATTATTGTGATTAGACGGACAAGATTTAATATATACTTATTATATCACAATATGACGCAACTTTACCATCTTATTTTATGTACTTTGTTAAAATTGGATTAAAATAAAAGTAACAAATATTTTATCACTAATATGTTTCTGTGTACTTTTGTACAGATGTGTATAAAATATTTTCACCTAATAAAGGATTAAATTAACGCCAAGATGGTCTGCCTTCAAATAGGTCACTACCTCTTCCTTCCAAATCCTTACATACTCATCAATAACCTAAAAATTCGGCTTAATGCATCGCCTAGTAAATGGTGATGTGCCACCGTTTGCCCCCTGCTTAAGTTTCAGGGGTCCCCACTGTTTGTTTAAATCCGCTCGCAGCTGGGCCCAGTCTCTTGAACACCCTAAATATTGATGGGCCGATATCAGACGCACGCTCCGAAAACTCAGTTTCCACTGCAGCGGCCTCATAGCAACTCACCTACAACTGACTAAATCTCCGACATTATACTCAGAAGCTTCGTCACAATCATTAAAAGAAATCCCTCCGGAAAATCACTTCCTACTTCAGCTGAAACCTGCCCAAAGTACGACAACCTAATAAAAAAAAGTTAACCCTTCGGATCCAAAGCTCGTCTACATATTTAAATATTTATGTCGTACCGCAAAGAAAACACAACTCAATCATTACAAAGACCAGTCGGTTAATGCTATTTAAGGAAATGATCGCTGTTTGTTCTGAGAACAATACGAAGCCATATATATACACTCTACGGGCAAGATACAAAGATACTGAACGTTAACGTCGGTGGTACATATAATTACCATTCGGCCTTAAAATGTGAATATTGTTTCCCCACTGATGCCCTGGTCGCTAACCTCTTTTATAGCTCCTACGAAATTCGTCCATGTTTTTAAGCATCGTATTGAACTTACCGACAACGGAGGTTCATAAATCACAAATTTCCTCGGTTTTGATATTTTCCATAGAACTTTGTTTTGAAACGCAAGAAATTTCCGTTCTCACCTCATTGTTAGAAAATGCGTTTCAGAGTTACACAAAATAATTGTTTCTCTATTGAATTATTTTTACAAAACTGAAGACATTATGAGTTTTCAAACTTGAAAATAGGATTTTTTTCTGAGCGTATTTTCTGAATTTAATATTAAACCACCGTTTCTGTTTTAAAAAATAAATCAGTACACCCTCGGATCGTACCATAGCTCAGGCGTTTTTTTATTTCCAAACAAAAGTCCCATATTTACGCCTAAGTCCATGTGCTATTTGTGGTGGGACTTGATTTTCTCGAAGGCCTCCCGTAATTATCATTCCACTGGTGTTCCATATTCAATTACGTATCATCTGGGGGATACACAAGATTCGTAGAAAGACCGCTGGCAGCCCAGTGCCACAGCGATGTAGCCTCACTCGATTGCAACAACAACAACAACAACAAAAACAAAGAAACACGTGATTAGTGCAACCTGCAAGGTCCTTCACTTGGTATGTCACGAAGACCTGTCGTCGCTGAATAACGCGATTGGTCGAAAAACCTTGGAGATGTTTTTGCAGAGTAGTAGAAAACAGTAGTGAAGGAGACACAGGTACTACAGAAAAAACTGTCATGTCAACGTTGCAACATCATCATAAGTTTTTTATGGCTGCTATTATAAAGCGCGCAGCGCCGTAGCTGCTCGTCCTAGAACAAAGTAAATACCATAACTTGAGATTGGAAACACGTGATTTGAGACCAAAATTTCCCTGTTAAAAGTTGCCTGTTTTTTTTGCTAAATAACCTCTTCTCCTGTGGTCCCAGCCTATCGGGACATAACGTATTAAGTACAGAGTAACGATGTTTACGTTGTGTTGCAGGTTCTGTGTGGGCGACCGCTTCTACCTGTGTGACAACAAGATCCTCTGCGAGTACGACTACGAGGAGAGACTCGTGTTCGCCAACATGGCGGCGTACAACCATCCCAGCCTCGCCCACATCAAGCGACAACTACCACAACACCCGGTACGACGTCCGCTCCCACACTTTTACTCCACTCGCCAGGTAGCTTAGAGCAGTGGTATTCAACCTGGGGTACGCGAAGACATCTTAGGGTGTACGTGAAATTTAAAAAAAAAATTATTTTATGATAAACACTGAATAATAAGTAATGTAATTTATTTAATTTATTTTAGATGTAGATTATATACTATGTATAACTTGAATTATACATCAACAACTTTGGGGGTACAAAGTTGAAGAGAAATTATATCTGGGGGTACGCGAACAAAAAAGGTCGAATACCACTGGCGTAGAGTATAGGAGCTACAACGTAGCCTACATCAATTGTAGGAATCTTATTACGCAAATAAAATATGCGTCTTTGGAGGCGTCGAAGTTTGGAAGTGCTGAGACAATCCTCTTAATGCAACTATGCAAAGATAGGAAAATACAATTGGGTAGAGAAGTGTCTGTTAGGATCTCGGAAGATCCATTTTAAGATGGAGCTTTTTATTAAAATGGGTCGTAAGAAAATAGGGTTTGGGGACATGGATTTGATTCATATGGCCTAGGATAGGGATCATTTGTGGGCCCTTACGAACACCGTAATGAAACTTCGGGTTGTGTAAAAGGCAAGGAATTATTATATAAACTGATCGCAGTATTAGTCGCATAGCAGCTTGCGCAGTACGTTAGTTCCTTTGCTACTTAGGTATTGCATACAGCGCATGCGCCTCGCTACATGTGGGGAAAAGCCTCGTATTAGTTTTCAATCGCACGATCAGATACGCAGTGTCTGGAGCGGTCACTGTAAGCTAGTGGCGCTGATAACGCAGTGGCCGAGTGCCAGGGAATATCCAACACCTAAATCAAAGGGATAAAAAGGAGACAAAAACTGGAATCCAAGCGCGTGTCACACTTTCACAAAACGTTGGTTTTCTACGAGTTTCATTGCTGCCAGCAGACTACGCGCATACGAAACTTTATTCAGCTGTTTCTTACGGCGCTCTAGGCCGTACCTAAAATATTTTACAATTCTGTCTCAGTTCCTGTGGTTTTATAACCCCGTAAGACGACAAAAAAATCCGATAAAAATTAATCATGGCCTGTTTTATAGAAAAACTATTGAACATTTGTCAGGTTATGAGAATGTTTTTATTCAACAGAATTTCTTTTGAATATAAAGATTGCGTGATGAAAGGGAGAATTTTTCTTTAAACTATATTTGATTAATTCAACTGCTATCTTACAGTAAATCCCTTCTTTTGTTTGTAACGTTAGATCTGTTTTAAATGAACTGGCTAGTAGCGAAGTTTCTGATTGGAGAATCGACTCTGTATATATTGCTCATAACTTTCGGCTATCCTCGCCAGCACCACGAAGTGCTCTGAGATCAGTCCGATTATGAAATTGGATAAATTCAGATACGGAGGCTGTGAAAATGCAAAGCTGAGCAAGACAGTAAGGTGTTTGCTTCATAATGTATAATGCAACTTAAAACAACTTCTTCCTTTTAATTTCGACAGTCTGTGGAAATTTGATACTCTGACATTCACGCTCCATTATATTTTATGAACCAAAGGCACTACAAAAAACGTTCAGTGTAGGCACACGCCTTGACCCACACGCGCTGCTTTACAGCCTAAACGTAATAATTTCGGAACCGATAGTACAAAGAATATCCGTATATTCTATCGCTTTGTGGTCTTCAATTTCCTCCTACGTGTATACTGTTAAAGGCCACCTAGGCTCCGAGTTGTGTTGCGGCCACTGTACAGAACTAGAAAGCGTGGAAGTTTCGAGTTTCCATGAAACTTGATATCGTTCAGTTGTGATAGCGTCCCTCTCCTGTGGTAGGCATCGACCCGCGGGCTCCAGGCAACAACCCGCGTCTCTTCTGTTGAGTCATTAATCAGATTCCCGCGCTCCACTAGGCCTCGACACACGATCGCTGTAGTGGAATGGTTGAACAAGCACTTATTTATATCAAATCTAAAACTTCTTGACGATGGTGAAGAGTCAATTGAATAAAAATTTCCTTGGATATTATCCATCGTCTAGTAAATATAAAACGTAAAACGACGTTTCGGAGATGGGACTAGTCCGGAGATAGGGATTAGCTCTATGTAGTGGGCCCAACTGTGTAGGAACCTGAAGACGGAGATAGAGTCCCATCTCCGAGACGATGGATAATATCCAAGGAAATTTTTATTCAATTAAGCACTTATTTGTAGAACTTACTTATGGAAATCCCGTCTTACACAGTTAAAATTCTTTTGTCTGCGTAGCCATGAGTGTTTCTTAAAAGGTGATAATTATTACATAGCTGTAATGGACCCAAAGCCGTTTTCACAAAAGCCCTACTTTGGACTTTAACCTGAGCCAGTTTAATTAATTCTCAACACCTTCACGCGATGTTTTTTTGACGATAAGTTTTAATATTATCAACCTTTGTCTCCAAAATTGTCTCTGCCCCTCCGATATCCTGACCAAATATCTGTGTGCAGTTTTTATTTCTCTCGTGAGTTTTACGTGTCCAGTCCACTTCATCCTCCTGTCTGCCCCCGAAGATCTTCAGAACACGATGATTCTGCATTTCACAATATTTGCAGTGTAAAATGATTTTAAAAAGTATTATTATCGATGTCGTTCCACAAGTCATTCCACGATGCAGACTGTCAACGGCTGATACATTCGTCCCTTCAGAAAGAGAATGAATTTTTCCGTCGTGCTAGTTCAGCTGATCGCCTGTAGGAGGTGCCGCTTGAGGTCTCAATTGGCTCAAATCGCGTGTCATTTGTCTGCGGTGCTTTGCGCGCGTTATGTTAGGATGCCTTGGCTTGGGAACCAGGCCACCTGCAAGGCATGCTGGGTAATTTGCAGGCTTCAGATCAGAAGCGAAGGGGCAGTTTAGACTCCACCCTGGACAAATGAGCCCCAAACATGGAAACCTCACAACATTAGTTCACAGCGCTGCCACGCTCTAATGATTCTTCTCCTCTTTCTTTTTTTTTTTCTTTTTTGTGTGAGCTGAACACGCAGTTCGGATTTGCAGCTTCATTAGCTGGATCGTGATACATTTTAGTCAGCCATAAGTTTCATTTGTGTTCAACTCTTAATATTTTACAACTACTTATGCATTCTTATGTTAATCTCGTCTATGAGACTATTTTGTATGGCCAGGACATTCCCCCCCCCCCCCCCCCGTTTTTATGTAACGCTAATCGTGGCTCACTTTTCTTCTTACAATAATCTGGACGTAAATTCCTCCAGGCGCGTGTTCCAGGTTAAAGAAAATTGTCATTAAACATGATATGATGCTGTTACAGTTATACCATTACGTGAAATATAACCAAGTCATTAAATTCTAGCGGTTAGAACGCTGGCCTTGTAATCCTGGGGTCTCGGGTTCGATTCTCGGCGGTGCCCGAATTTATAACTTGTGTTGGGCAAGGCCGTGGTCTAGGCAACACGGAGTTTTCCTCCGTGGCATCCCAACAATTACTCCATTCACACACAGAAGAAGGCAATGGCAAACCACTTCTGGATCATCTGCCAAGACCGTATATGAACAGGTCCCAGTCCGAGAAAAGGATGGAAGGATCCTGTTCATATGGACCTGTCGTAAGACAGAACACTAAATAAATAAATAACTGAAGAGGATAACCCTTCCTCAAACATAGAAGTTGGATATTATAACATATGTTCTTATTTTCCTTTCCAGGCGCAGTGTTTAATACATACCTTTAAGTGTAGTCGTGAAAATAATATCGTATTACTGAAGTGAAAGCGTGCCTTTTTAATATTGTAGCAAATAATTTCATATTTCGCCTGAATTTATACAACGAACTGTTCTTGATTTTTAGATAGGCTCTGTCCTCATAAGTCTATTATATAAAGGGCCCTTCGGCTACTTCGACTATATTTTACGTCATTTTCTTTAAAGAAGTTCCAGGGTGGAACCCTGGCACTCAAAAAAGGGTCGTCGCGTTTCTCGGACCACCAAAGTTAATTATAATAGGCTCTTGGATGTAATAGTTGTCGTCGAGATCATAATTTTCTCCCTTTACTTCTTTTCTAAAATCTTTACAAATCATCAAACTATTTTGTACTCTTTTTTTAATGATCCCCTTAGTAAGAGGAAATAACAGAAATTGTTCTTAAAACTGATTCTAATTGTAGCTTTCTAGGAAGTTACATTTTTACCTGAATCAATGGCTTAGCTCAGTGGGTATAGCAGTATTATGAAATAGCTTATAGATTGACTGGACATACAGACCGCATAGCGAAGAGATGAAAACTACAGGGCTGTTAATGCGTATTTTAATTAATTGTGCCTCATTACTCGATGATTCTGTACGATTTGACGTGCGGAATATTTAATAAAAACATGCTATGAAAATGATAAACAGTTATTTTATACTTATTTAAATTAAAATGTCTAACAGAAATGTCGATCGCTTGGGTCTGCCAGTTATTTGTTTCAGCGATTAACTAAGCAACGGAAAGTATTTGCAGTCATAAAGTCAAGAGATTGATAAATAATAGTACAACAGAATTAATTATTATAACGTATAACTGCATTAATGAGATAGAATTATATACAAAGTGAGTTATTGTCACTTCCAGTTCCTTGAAGAAACAATTTTACGCTCGCTCGCTCGTGCAAGAGTTTAAAATTTCAGAATGTTCTAAATAGTTCAAATGTTTTGCGTTTTATCCTAATTAATGCACTCTTTATGTTCCAGATTACTATACCTAACCATTTAGAAGCGACTGGTATTCTACGATCAACGGTGATCGGTTTAAGTAGTAATCTTCCACCGCGTTGCACTCTGGGAAGTAACAGCGACATTGTTGATCGACACGCTACTAACGGCGAGACGGGGAACCACAGTAACAATGGGTTTCTTCCAGCTACCACCGTGGCGCCCAGCTTCGACACCAAATGAAATAGTTGGTAATAACTGGCGCCAATATCGTTTTATCGTATCAGACAGTGTCGTGTGTGCCGAAGGAGGTGCTGGATCTCTGGTAGAAATTTTTAACATAATTGTTACATTTCCTCGTGTAATACATAGTTTAATCTTAGCGAGATGGTTTCAAACCGTGGCTTTGTACAAGAATAATGAAAACACTGGGAAATTCTTGTAACTTTTCCGCCTATTTTGGTGATCTGGTGGGACGTACGTATAGTTTACATGTCAAAGGCATGGACATCTATATTCTGGAAACAAATATTACCTTCAACCATCAATATTACAATTAATATTGGCGTCATTAAACATACGACCGTCGATTATTGTGATCACAGAAATTTAAGATAACACCTCGAATGGGGCTACGAATTGTTTATGGTCATGGCTGTACAGAATATTACGTTGTGTTTTTTATGACTTATCCTATGTTTACTTGTTTGAATCGTTTTATTTCATATTTTAAGGAGACTAAGGCCATAATTATTCAACTTGCTAATATAAACGTCTGTCGAGATGTTAAACTCGTTCGAAACCCAAAACTGGCCCTATATATATATATTGGGGTAATTTAATTGTTAATACCGATTGGATCACAGCGTATGAATCATGAACAATAAAAATAGATTGCTAATTTTTGCGTCACAGCATAGAAGCAAAACCATATAAATATTATAGCAAACGAAAACTGCAGATTACCTGACCTCGATTGGTTACGGTCCTGCTTAAACAATCTACGTGATCCTTTAAAGGTGCATGAAACTTACGATCTCAGTGTCATGCGATTGCAAGCAAAGGTTATGAGACGAGCACAATTTCCAAAACTGCTCACTCTAGCTCGTCTGGCACCAGATGGCAGTGGAGTCCATCGTGGCATCACGCTGTCATTGAAAATGGCGCGCTACATGTGATTCGCCAGGATATAAGATTTTACTGCACACTGATCTTTAAAAACTGTCATGGTTAAGATGTTTTGCACTTCAGCTGACACAGACAGAACGGGAGAAGTTAGTCCGTCGAATTTCAGGTTCTTTTAATAAAGACACTTGATTTTACTTGTCTTCAATCCTTTTCACGACGTTACAATTCGACATTTTGTTGTATCGATGAAATCTACTTCTAACATGTAACTTCGACAAAACGTGCTTCTGTCCTTATAAACATGACATGGAGAGTTAATTATCAAACTAACAACACTTAATTCGTTTTAGTAGAATTTCTTATGACCTCGGTTTTGAGCAGCTATGTGAGCTGTAGAAAATTCAGCAGGGTGTACGATGAAGCTTAACCATGTTACGAGTAACTTTGTGTAGCAATTCAATTCGTAGGCCTACTTATATCAGCTCCGGAGGGAAGGAACTGACATTTCTCTGTGCCGAGTTTAAAACAAAAGTCCAGTGAGTGGGGGTAGCTACTGTGATTGGGGATGTCCCAAAGCTGTGGGTTTATTTAAATGTTTTGTCTCTAGATGTATTTATGATTTACATAATTGTTGAAAAAAAAATTTAAATTACTCCCGAACTTGTTTCTCTGAGGTAATTAATTCTATTTCTACTACCGGGCGTATTCTAGCAACGCTATCTTGTTTTTCTCGGTACGAAGTGCCGATGTTCAGCCGTAATGCTCTAGGGAACACTAATTGTTCCGAGTCTTAACGATCCGAGTACGCAATATCCCATCTGTCGCTATAAATACCAGAGTTTAAAACCACAACGACGAAAAGTCGCTTAAACATGTATATTTTCTTAACCGTGTTCTACCAGTAGTATCTGTCACCAAATGACATGCTTCAAGGTAAAGGAAAGTCGCACAACTTTGCAACATGAACAGCGGAGTCCAGGCGAATGTACTGTCCACAGATCACGAGAAGTCGTTTCTGGTGCTGTGCGGGGGGAATGTTACTTATCAGCTGGACTAGAGGGCTGCTATTGGTGGGAAGTGTGATACGTCAGAGTTTTACGCTACTACACACAGACTGAAAACATCAAACATTTGAGATTAGCGTGTAGTGAGTGCACCTCTAATGTGTTCTGTGGGCGTTGTCATAATATTCTAGATTAAATAACTTTGCCACTGTGAGGTAATCTTAAAGCTGTACCCATCAGAAAACATGAGAGCCTGTCGTCTGTTGTTCGTTCAGTGGTCGTGGAACGAATGCTTTTAGGATCGGTCGTCACTCACCGCGAAATCTTGCGCATGCGCGTATATCGAATTCCTAGCAGGGAGTTTTCTCCTGATCCGTGGACTGTAGGCAATACTCGCAGAACACGTAACGTAGAAGAGTTAGCAATGCTGTACTGTTGACTTGGAGCCGAGCGGTAGAGGGGCTGAAGCCCTTCTGTGGCCTTGACGCCTACTAGAGACAAACAGCTGATGTGCGGTTTCGTTGGTGAATGGAAGCGAATTTTAAAATAATTCAGTGTTTATATGAGGTATGTTTTACAAACTACCGAAAATCGCAAGAGCTATAAAGCGAAAGAAAAAGCATAATGATATTCATATTGAGAGAAAATAAATGCAGTTGTTTAAAGTTGAGAGGACATTTGTGTGGATAACTACGGTAATACTAGACGCAGCTTGGAAGTCGCTTAGTGCTGAGTTTCAGAATGTGTGGAGCTAAGCCTCCACATGCAGTACTTACAAGGAAGAAACTCATCTTCAGTACTGGTTGCAAATGGAATGAAGAAAGTGATACTGAATTAGTTTGTCCGTAAATGCGACGAATGGCAGAACGGGACAGATTAAGCTATTTTAAATGCTCTCTCCCGTGAGGATGGAAGACTTAAATTATTACCGCTTTGAAATCGGGAGCTCCCGGGTTCGTCTCTCAGTTAGGAGGCAGGGTATCCAGACTTTTTATGGCTTATATTAGTCCGCCCTGGGTGAATTCTAGGATACCGAATTAAAGCAGACCTTGACCGTAATCTTTCATATTCTTCGTAATAATTCATAATGGATCATCGCCCTATCATTCGACGCAAAGAACATATATTTATGATAATTTGTGTTTAAATTGGTGGCTGCCTTATGGGTTGTAGCGCTGATGAGTAAATTTTACTCATTACTCTGACGATGGAGGCAGCAGGGATCTCTGAAACGTTGGTAGACTTCTACCAGACTACGCGGCACTACAACCTACAAGACAGCTATTTTATAATCTTACTTGGAAATGTGTTTCTGAGTGCGTTTTGAGGAATTAATCAGTTTCCAAAATTTTGCATAGGGTATTTTAAATGTTCACACTTCGGTGCATTTCGATTTAAGGAAAAACGTTCTGTGAAGGAATTCTTGGACATTTGTCTGGGCGCTGGCACAGAAATGTAAACTGCATTGATCGAAGCAGCGCTTCATAAAATGTGATGACGGAGCTAAAGAAAGGCAAGTGGACGTGACCCGCATTCTAGCGGCCAATATGTGAACTATTCATGCGACAGTTGACTGGGGAAATAACTCAGCATACATCTTAAACAGCTTCTGGTCCCATTATTGTTCAATATTGAATGATTTGATATCATTCCACTAGGACCATCGCCAAATCCACCACGAAATGCTCATCCGTTTGTAGCTTCGAATCTTCAATCGTAAAAATAAGACGCCATCTTTAACCACAATAAAACAAAAGAACATCACCTGATATTTGTACATATTTTCACTTCCCTGAGATTTGTGAATTATAACTTCATTCCTATATAAAATTAAGAAAATCTATGCAGCAAGCTGTAATTTGCTATACCCTCAAAGAGTTACATAGCGTATAAACATAATCATCATCATCATCATCAGTAAATATAAAATTCCTACTGCCTCCATTTCAAAGCGTCTATCTCAGTAGCCCAAAGGTGCGAGTTAAATCATTATTTTGAGAATTATAAAAGATGTTCATATTAATTTATAAAAACTTCTGCGGGCCGTGAAACATTATCATTGTGCCACATTATTACATTTCAACCCCCCAAATGTGTTAATGTCATGAGGTACGTGTTTTTATAACCTGTCGCCCTAAGGCATTCGAGACACACAAAATTGTTTATCAGTTATAAATAAAATTAAAAGTTAATACGGTATATTTGGGGAGGGGGCGAGTGTTTTTATGTAACAACATTGCATTGAAAGGGTAATCTAATGCACGTATATGAAACCAAAATATAATTATTTTAGTCAATAGTCAGAAATTTGGTTTGATAAAAGTGAACACTTGTAGTATGTAAATTATAAAATATTGAAAGGAATTGGTGACGTTACAAAAATCCTAAATGGATGAGATATGATAGCGGTTATATTTTTCTTTATTTCCCACAAGCAATACATCACGGAGTTGACATCGGCATTCAAGCTTCGCGTTTGGGAGGACCTCGCGTCAAATTTCGACCGCGAGGTTTATCGTGATTTTCCTCAGTGCCTCCAGATAAATTTCGAAAAACAAGTGTAAACGTCAACATTTATGAGTTTTGAGAAAAATTGTAGGTTCGCTATAGGCTGCTCTGTCCTATGCAAGATTTTAAATTACTTCTGGATTGGAGTTATAATGTAATACACTTTTATTAAAGTTTACGAAATTTGGGGCCCACAAAACAGGAACTGCACTTTTTGATAGCGGGCGCTTCCTTGCCTTGAAATCAGTTGTAAATTCTCTCTTGCGCCGAAGTCTTCTGTAATTCGTGTATGTGGATAACAGCTGACTGATGCTTCCTGTTTCGTGCGCCATCTTGTGTTACACTGCAGGTGTACAAACATGTGATATGGTTTCGAGATGTAGCCAGTAGAGTGCAGCACTGTACGTACAAATGAGATGTATACCAAACTGTAGACTAAGTGTAATGTAAAATAAAGTAGATATTGTTATCCTGACACGCTCTCTCTTCCCAGCTAAAGAAACATCAAAAGTTCAGCTACTAAATAATGAACTTAACATATTACAAGCAATGACAGAACATCCTTGCCTTTTCCAATATATTATTCAAACCAATAACCATCCGACGCTACAAAGTATGAGGTACTGGCAACTTCGTAAAATAAATGTATAAATTATAAGTTAATTAGTGATCAATTCATTAATTAAGAGAAGGAACGTGTTGGTCCATGACCTGTCCTAATACTAACATGTATTAGACCTACGATAAACAATGTATATTAACGCTATGTTTATCATCACATGATCTAATAGAAGACTGCTTCTCGGCCTGAAGGCCATTTTTATTTTATATCCTTCGAAATTTTTCTTAGTCTCTCAAAAAGTTACCGGGTAGTACCTTAAAATAAGCCACGACCTGTTTCCGCCTACCTTATTTCCACGTCATAAAGATCGTCATTTGACATTATTATAAGTTATGGAGTTGATAAAGTGTCGTTAAATAGATTCTTCAAACACGATGCATGGACAGCCCCGCTGGGTCTCGAACCCTGTCCCATGTAACATATGGCTCCGCCAGCACTGTCTGTAGCAACCGCCACCAAATTTCATGCTTCAAGGTCACATCAAATGCTTATTACCGTTGCACCAGTAATAGGTGCCCAGGTGAGCGAAGACAGCTCAGAACTAGCAGCAAAGCAAAGCTAGCAGCGCTGTACTGCAGACTTTCAGCCGCGCAGTATGCGGGGTAGAAGGGGGGGGAGGATTAAGCCCTTCCGTGACCTTGAAGCATGCGATTTGATGAAGGACACTTGTGTGTGCGTCGTGCATTGCTTATGTCGCGGTACGTTCAACGCTAATGGTAAGTATATTCATCCCAAGGATTAGATACTCAAATCTGATTCAGAATTAATTTGCAGTATATTTTCTGGGCAATATATCTCACAGAATGATTATTGTTATATAGAATCTGAAGATTCATCAGCATCGCCGTAAAAATTAAACATTTGACCGTGATCAGAACACATCTCAATTCACATCCTCATAATATAGTGAGCTCGCTTGCTAGCTGTCCGTTGTGCTGCAGACAGATGCACTCAGCACGGCCCGGTCGGTGCACGGAACGGCCAGGTATCATAATAGCTGTTTAAAGAAATTACTAATTTCAATGTAATGTCTGTTACCCGTCAATAGAATGTGGAGTGCCTTCATGATTGAGGCTGAAACCACCTCCGAAACGTCTGTAAAATTCTACCATACACTACACGGCACAATAACCGAAAAGACAGCTATCTTTAAGGCAACGTTTTTTGAAAGGATAGAACAGCGTGGAGGTGCGCGCGCACCTTCAGCTCCTCACCTCGTGCCACTATGATCAGGTGATCTGGTCCCATCAGTACAAGGAAGACACTGGATTGAGTATGTATGCAGTCGGCAACAGAGCGAGCTCACATTTTCATTGTGTTGCCATGGCTTCCCTCGATATTAACCTAACATGAAGAAGAAATAATATGGGCTACTTTCCGCCAACGCCACTAGACACTACCTGAAGAACACGGTATCCGGTAAGAAAGCAGTTGCTCTCCTAGTCGCCTAGATATTAATGGTAAATAACAAGAAAATCTGTGAAACTGAACCAAATTATAGAAATGGTCGCTTTTCCGCATAGGTACCTAACACAGTGGCGCCCACCCAGCCTCCTGTCCAATTAGAATCTTTAGTTGTTTACCGGGTTACAGCGGTCAACGATCGAAACTGGTCACTTTGTGTTGAGATATAAAATTTGTCGAATTACTTCCACGCCCCGTATGCTGTTATGGCATGGTGCAAAGACAGTAGGGAAACTGCACTATTTATTACGGTAAATTATGAGCCCATTTTGGACATGATGCACATTTCTCGCATACATTTTAAATTAATTTATATTATTATTTAAATTATATTTAAATTGATTTGTAATATCCCTCAAGAATATAAATATTTTGGGCCTTCTGTGTACATTTCTTGTTTCCATCGTGCGTGCTACATGTCCCATCCATCTCAACCTCTTTCGTTGGATTATATAAATTGCATGACGTCACATTAAGCATCTCGATGTCTCAGTGGGTAAAAAATTAAACTGTTATACCACATTACAGTAGACATGCTGTAGATGTAGAAGGGTCCACACGTGGGCCCAGTATTCAGATATTGTTCATAATGCCGCTTAAAATTTATAATATTATTATTAATGAATAATACTGTAATATTGTCGGTCGAATATCTGTGTCCTGCTGTTCTGCATGGATTCAGGCCTTGTGACAAGGAGTCCTGCCAGTGTCGAAAATTTGCCCAGAAAATCCAAAAGCTCAAAGTCGGCTACGAGGCATAACCAAACAATAAATAAATCGGAGAGTTTTACGAAATCAGGTTTTTAGTGCCCTTAGTACACGCTGACCCATGGTTTTCTCACTTTTTACGCGTACTGTCAAATATAGACGAACTGCGCATGCCTTGACACGTTGAGAAACAAAGTATAGTTCAAAATGTCGTGTCCGGACTGATTATTAATAATGCGATTCCCATTCTTACCTTCTAATTAACTAACTCTATAACCGAGTCATTCACGATTTTGTCGAGACACTAACACTTTTTTGACGTAAATACGTCTATGAGGAAGGGTCATTCGGCTAAAAAGTGTTACGAAAAAGTGTAACTTCATTGTTATGTTACCTAGGAAACGTCATCTGTTCACTTAGCATTGTTGTTACATAGGAAACATTACATTACATTAAAATACATTATTTTACATTACATTCATCTACCACATCTCCACAGCCACGGTGGTCTAGCGGTTAGAACGCTGGCCTTGTAATCCTGGGGTCTCGGGTTCGAATTTATAACTTGTGTTGGGCAAGGCCGTGGTCTAGGCAACACGGAGTTTTCCTCCGTGGCATCCCAACAATTACTCCATTCACACACAGAAGAAGGCAATGGCAAACCACTTCTGGATCATCTGCCAAGAACGTATATGAACAGGTCCCAGTCCGAGAAAAGGATGGAAGGATCCTGTTCATATGGACCTGTCGTCAGACAGAACACTAAATAAATAATAATACCACAGACCCATCTTAAGCGTAACTAATTCAAGTTAAATAAGCTAAGTCTTAGTCAAAATTAGCTCAATTGTAAAGCATGTATAAAGGAAATATTTAGAATAAAGCCAATATATAAACTTCCTTTCCGTATAGACGTATTTACGTCAAATTCTCCGGAACCGTGGTTCCACTGACAACTTTTTATCTACATTTACTTCCAGACCAACTGCACTACTAACATCTAATGGGGCATCAACTTTTTTCTGTCACAATATTCATGTTTTCACCCAATAAATTATCATCATCAACATAGAGCAGAACATTTATGTGGGCAGAGACTAGGGCGAAATGTATCTCAGTTCGATGTTTGTCGAAATTTTCTTGTGAGCATTTATTACTTGGAGAACATGCGAACTTTTCACGTTTCGTAGCGGAACGGTAAACTTGAAAGCGAACAGCGTTCGTCTGTTTGATCTGCGTGCTTCGATGTTGAAAAAAAAATATATATAAACAAATTAAAAATATTACTAATAATTTAACATAACACATAAATATATTTTTTATTTTTTCTTGCAATTTTAATCTTCGGTTAAAAACATTTTCTTTTGCACATTTAAATTATGGAGACTTTTTTATCCTCGTTTAGTTATGGGTGTAGAGTGGTCCTGACACTAAATGTTAAATCTGATATAGCAATAATACTTCTGAAAATGTTTATGGAATGTCCTTCAAAGGTCATAAAATCGAAATATGATGAATGATGCATGTCAAGGAATTCCTTTCGACATAGAAATTGGTGTAGACGTTATTGAAAAGAAAATCAAAATTCGTGTGTCTTAATAAACAGGTGCAATATGAAAAACGGCTAATGCCAAGAAGTCTGAAAGTGGTGATTACTACGTAAAAGTGCCCTGATGATTTGCATATAAAAGGTTCACATTTTTTAATGTAATCAATAAACCAAGAAAAATAAAATAATCAAAACGTAACTTAATTTACTGTTATAGATTTCCTGTCTAGGCAATTTGAACCCAGTAACAGTCTCCAAAAAAATTGAAAATCTGATGGTCTTATTCTCGTAAAATTTCTAAACCCACTTCCAACTTCCATGCTAAAATTTTGTGAGTAAACTTCGCCCCAAATCCTAAACTTTGGCCCCTCAAGTTTTTTATTCACGATCCATTGCGAAAAATATTCAGTCAATTTTGATAGCAATCATAGTTCGCCTTGAGCCTTGCCCAGCTTAAGAATTGAATACTTTCAATGCACCGTAGAATGTCTTTCACGAGTTTGCCACCTCCGGTCATTTCCAATATAACTAATTGGCCACCCCTGCTGGCATCTCTTATGTCACGTTCCTAAGGCCCGCTATTTTGATATTGCGTCGGCACACTACAGCAGAGGAGTGTTGTATGTAGATGCCTTACCGTTACCTGGCGACGGCCACTGGTCTGTGTGAAGCTAAGCCGGACTCTTTCTTGTATTTTTTATAGGCGTTCCACATCAACAGACCCCAGTCAACTTCAAACTTGCTTTTAATATACGGCACGAATCATTAAATCTTTCTAATAGATTCTAGCCAGAGAATTTCCTGAAGATGGCTGTCTTCTGGGTTGAAGCGCCATGTAGTTTAATGGAATCTTAAAACTTTGCACGCCGTGTAGTGTATTAGAATATAGAGTAAGTAAACCAACAACTATTAACACCATAAAAAAGACACTACTGCCATATGCGTTTCGACCTCAGGAGGTCATCATCAGTGGCATCAGGGAAATTAATACATTTAGTCAAATGGTTCAAACTAGATTCAGAATTAAAAATGAAAAGGTATTTGACAAGATTTTTGAAGTGACACTGCACTAGATGCTGTTATTCATAGGAGTAAACCTTGCACTTAGATATTTATCTCGTGTTCGGTGGCCGTAGCTGGTCGTCTGATGCCACTGAAGATGACCTCTTGAAGTCGAAACGTGTATGACAATAGTGTCTTTTTATATTGTTAATAGTTGTTGGTTTGCTTACTCTATAGTTCAATGAAAGTTTTCCGAAGTTTCAGAGGTCCATGCTGCCTCTATCATCAGGGTGATGAGAAGACTGCCATCTTCGGTATAAGAGACAGTCTGAAAATTAACAATGTAAAACCGCGATATAATTTAAGTGGGAAATGAGTTAAGTCATATCCTATTAAGAACCACTCTAGGAACTCGAGTCGCATTTGGATACTGACTTGTGGGTGGTGGAGTCAGAATTTCGAAACTCCTGTGATAAACCGTCGGTTTATTCTGAACTTTGCATTTATGGCAGCAATCTTGTCATATTTCTTATCTGATTTTATTATTTATTTTACAGACGAAATATAGTGAAGGAATGTAAGGATATTCCGAGCGGAGGAACTGTGTATCAGATCACTTGAAAATGTTTCAAAATTTAAGTATCTTTCAGCAACAGTGCAATCACAATTAGATTCTGGAAAGGATTAATATTTGTTGGGTTGACAGTACGTCTACACAATAATTTTTTATTTTAGTCTCAATGTTTATTAAATAATCCACTACATGTTTCGACCTTAATTGGCCATCTTCGGGTGGTTATCTTTAAGTGCTGGAAACTATAAGACGTGGCTTCTAATTTGTGTACATAATTTCTGTTGGTGACTTCAGCACGTAATGGACTGTGTCTTGAGCAGTTTATCTTTTTTAGTCCAGTGGACTACGTAGTTGTAGTTAACGGTGGTGAAATTTCTACCAGCCTCCCTCCCAATGTTAATATTAAAATTAAAAATGTGTGAGTGCGATAAGACCCTGCTCAACGTATCTTTTCTCCATTTTTCATCCATCAACCTATTCCAATTTCGAAAATCTTACCGTTTCTTTAACCCCCTTTTACCACAAGGACAAGCGGGTATTGCATGGGAAACTTCATAACCGTTATCCCCGTTAAATGTTGTGCCTTTCGCTACACTCACTTTATTCTTTTTCTCATTCTTTTCATTCAACCTTCAACGGGTTAAAACAGTATTGTCATGGCGGCTTAATCACGTGGCAATCTATCCGCTACGTGTTTGTTCTGTAATGGCGTTTCCGGAACTTGGATCCGGTATTCAAAGCAGGTCACATTATGAGTCACCGTCTTCTTATCCAGGCGGGTCAATACAGAGCAGAAGTCCGGACGTAAAAACGTAGCAGTCAGGTGTATTTCCAGTCCAAAAAAAAGGTAACAAGATAATATTAAAATGGTTGTTGAAGTTTAAGTAGTGATGGAGTTAATTGGTGATGTAATAAAATGTGTTATTACACCTTTGAATTTCGGGTTTCGACTCATTTTGGTTCAGTCCCTGACATTATATGTGAGTGGAGAGCTTTCCGTTCCGGCCGCTTTACCGCGGGAAAATATACCAATAATAAACTGGGGGATTCTGGGAACGACCCGTTCTTCAAGCGCCTGAGCACTGCGGGTCCCAACTTTTCGTTGGCTTTGATCTATAGACATTCGGTAGGACTCCTTGGACGAGGGATCGGCCCGTCGCAAGGCCTCTACCTGTACACAGGACAAACATCCATGGCTTGAGTGGGATTCGAACCCACGGTCCCAGCGACCAAGCGGCACACGGCCCACGCCTCAGACCGCGCAACAATTTTAGCCCTTTCACTCCGTTAAGTTTACATTTTCAATTCGTGAAAGTAAAATATTAAGTAGCTTAGTAGGTATGGTATTCAATTAATTCCGTCATGACATTTGACCTTTTCAAATGGCGCCCGGTTGATGTCAGAGCGGGGTATTCTTCGCATGGCTACGTGGGCAGGAATATTTCTGAGGATTTAAGCACGGATTCCCCAGAATCACTTCCGCGAACAGAAACGCTCATAGGTCTTTGTTTAAAGTACCTGTTAATTTTATCTTATTTAACCAAAATTTTAATTACCCGAATTCTCCAATGCCAAATTTAATGGAAATCCTTTCAGTGGTTCTCGAGTTACTACATTCCACAGGAAACAGTAAAATTAACCGCGCGGATTTTTGCATCTTCATTTGGGAAGACGCCAAATAACTCGAAAATGGAACTACGGTGCAGTCTCCATTTACCAAATTTTAACCACACATAAATGTCAGTTTTACCTTTGCTGCGATACTGGAGCCTTTATTGTAGGATGCCACATATCCTCAGCGTTTGTATTCTACATGAATTTGATTTTCAATATCTCTCTGAATGGAACGCAATAATATCTGTCGACGGACGTCCCCGAGTCGCCTTCTACCTGCCCCGTACTCTGGAGGCACAGGGTCGGATCCCATAGTCAGTAATCCACCACCAACATTACTCGCCCGTATATCAGGTAGTGGATGAACCTTCAAGTTATTCATTCTTTAACAGGGTCCTCCTCCGTATTAATTATGCGTTCATGACGACCAACGTAGTAATTAGCAGGGGTCTGTTAATAAAATCCAGACAATAATTAACACAAATTTGGTGAATGTCGTATGCGAAATAATCATATATTTAATAGAAGTCTTCAATTTGTTTTGCCTGGTTTTGATGGTGACAAAACGTTTCATTGTGGATTACTGACGTTCAATCGAGTGTTAGAAAAATCGATCAATATCGATATCTGTAGCTGAATCAGGAAACACACACAGCAGGTCGACAGTATACACGCGTGCCTTCCAACTTATTCTCCTTGATTTATCCTTGTTAATAAAATTTTCTAATAACTTTGCTTTAAGTAGTTTTATCCAGACTTGTTACATTCTCTCTCTCTTAGGTACAAATATTCATCTAAGATCATTGTTCTCAAACATTCTCGGTCTGCGTGTGTAATATAATTTTAAACTTGATTTTGAAGGAACAGAGTTTTAATGTGTAAATCGGTCAGGTTAGGGGATCTGTGGCGGTCTCTTGTGACATTAGAGATAAACTTTATGTTCTTACAAGACGGGGAACTTCTTCACGAGCTGATCCATCGCCAACTTCTCAAGGATTTTGCTGAGTAGAATTAGTTTGTTAATAGTAAATCGATTATTTTTGTGCGTTGTCTTTTATAAACGTGAGTCATGCTGTACTGCTTGCGAGCAAAGCAGTGTGGAAATTAGAAGGAACACGGGAGTGGTTTTGTTTCTTAATAAACGAAATGAATGTATTAACGTTTCAAGTTGCTATTTTGAAACTACTTAAAAATTTATTTCTTTGAGGTAGTTAGTAATCTGAAAGACTTCATATTCTTCTTTTCGTGAATGCAGTGAAGTGAGAAATATAAAGTTAAAGCGGTAAGTTCCTGCAGTAAATGTTGGCAGTCATGGTAGCGAGCTGGCTGTTCTAATTAAAATGACGCCCGAGGCTAAGTAACGATTCCCGCTCTTCAGATGTTTGTTTGCTTAACAAATAAAAACCAACAACATGAAAACCAATACAGAAGCAGCAGCAGCGCCCTCTGACGGAACTAACCGCCAGGAAAGCTACAGAAATGCCAGGAATGTCGATAATTACATAACAAGGAGCGTCCTGTCTTTTGATGTTCCGGAGAATATGCTGCTTAAATATTGATATTGAACCCTTTTTCTCGTTTTAAGTAAATGTGAATTAATTATTCAGAGTCCAGAGAATGTTTAATTACAATGAACTTCCTAGTGGATATTTTGTAGGAATGCTAGCTAGTTCACACGACGATCACGAAGAAAGATGACGGCGCTAGACAGCATACACGAGGCATTTAACATCGGCCAGGCTCAATACTCCGTTTTACATCACGATAATAATTACTAGCCTGACTTCTGACATTATTTACAACTTCAAAATGACATAATTTAATTTTTGTATTTGTAACGTGGAATGATATTAATTAAAATCTATCTGCGAATATAAATATAGCGAAAAAACAGTTTCCATAATCATAAAATTCATATTTCATAAACAAAACTACGTTATGCTTATAAAGACAAGCTTTCATTTCGAGATAGATTGAACGACATTCCATTCCATGAGACAGGAAATTGTGAATGTACGGATTGTTCAAAGCTGTGGACATTTCCAGCGCTTAATACAATGGTGTTTATTTGTGGTTTGAATGTAATTTTTTCTGGACTAACAGAAACTGAGTACAACTGACATTATTATTTGAAGCTTCCATATTTCAGAGGTATTTGCTGCCCCCCGCCCCCCCCCCCCAATCAACAAGGCGACTCGTTGTCCTGATGACGGAGGGAACAAAGACCTCTGAACCTTTGGTAAACTTTTACGAGACTACACGGTGGTACAACTCAGAAGACAGAGAGTTACGCGTCACTGTGTTATGTCCAACCTACTATACTGAGGAAGGCAGGAACACGTGACCCCTAATTAACGGTAAAGTCAAGATCCTTATGGAAAATGTTATCGATTAGCAGTATCTCTGAATCCTAAATTAATTTATTTTGTATTTATTTATTCGGTTTTCTGTTAAAATTGTTTTATTAAAAGTCGTCATTTTTTTCCCCAGTCGTTAATGCAGAATTTTAATGTTATAAAATGTTTGTTAAGAACGTTATATGTCATCTCAGACTTCATATTCAAACAGAACGCTATGAATGCCTCAGATATATTCTAAAGTTAGTTTTGCAATAAATCTCTAAGTCATTCGAATATGCAAGATCCGTTGAATTATTATTATTTTTTTTTTGCAAAAAAAAAATGTGCGAAGTGTCTGGGAAAAGCCACCTGCTATTATTCGTCCGCGTTCTTATCGCGCGTCTTATTATTCTCTCCAGCGTGAGGTCTTCATTGCCAGCAAGTTGTTAAAGATTTGTTGGCTAATTAGCTGCCAACACCCAAGAGGGAGACACTGTCGCTGCAAAATCGACACAAGACGCGTCGCCCTGAAACAACCGATTAGGAAAATATCAGGCTGCATTAATGAACAAGACACACAGTCAATAAATCTAGATTCCTGTTTAAAAATTCGTTTCTTTTGCCGTGTTGCTACGCACACCGAGTAAAATATCTCTCGCTTTTCAAAATAAATATGTTTAAAAATGACTACGTTCCATGCGCGTTTGCTTACAACAGCAAAAATCGTAATAAATCAGATATTCCCGTGTTCCTTTTCACAGCTCCAACTGTTACGTAGGTGCGTTTCTTCATATTACTGTAGATTAATCGTTTACTTGTTCCAATACCAGATGTTAAGTTGTCTTCAGTTAATTTAATAATAATATGACGTATTAATTTCCGGTACGTTCCCAACAAGAAGTTCCAAAAAAAACGTGCCTGTCTCTCCATAAGCAACAAGTCGAGGACCACTGGATTTCCAATAAAATTCTATATTTAGGAGTTTTTAAAAGAATTTTGGACACAGTCGTACTAGCTAAAAATAATCAATAATAATGCACACTTTTACATAAGACCTACGTACGGTTATCTATGAATCTTAAACATATCTCGTTAATACTGAAAGCAACGAAAAATATTGCGGATGAAAGGTAGGTACAGAGGGTGGTTTTTTTTTTTTTGGGGGGGGGGGTTAGAGAGAGAGAGAGAGAGAAAACTCCAATTGAGTTTATGTGGGTAACAAGAAAAAACTCTCAGATTGAAGACGTTGGCTATGAAGGATTGTTGTGCCAATTGATACCTGATATTTTTCCCCGAGTGTAAAGTCGACGGAAGCGTGAGGTGTTAACTACGCACCTCCATTTAATTCCAAAATGCCTGGGTGTAAAATACGTGGAGTTTTAACATCCATGGTTCCATGAAGATGGTGCTTAAACCCTGAGACAACTTTCCGTTTTGTCTAATACGAAATCAATGTACAAATTAATGCATTATCGACGTATGTTTGTGAACCTGCAAATGAGATTTCTTTGTCAACTCATCAGTTACACTGGAGCACAGTTTTGTGTTTTGCGTGTAACTAATTTATCCTCCCACCATCTTATAATTCAAGATTCATATTTGTGGGAATTATAAACTACTATGGAAAAGAGTCAATGTTGTGAATACGAAACACTGGCGAAATAGAACTTTCTGTGATTCAGCCAGTCACCGTCAGGTGGTAGCACGTGCTTGATGGTTATGTAGCTGCGACATAGTGCACTCTTGCGGCGTGAGACGGAACAATATACGGGCTGTAGCGAGCTCCTGTTGAGCCCCTTACTAAAGCAATTAAAGGAAATGTTTAATTTATGCAAATGAGTTTAGAATCACGAGACTTTGTTAACTGGGTTGAAAGGGTTTTCTAGGAGGGTATTAGAAGTATTCCCCAAGTTCCACTCCTGCTGGTACAGTCGCTGCGAGAGAAAGTGCCACCTGCGCTTCCAGGGGTGGCCAAAGTAGTTGTGGTTTTTTTGAAACCTCCAATTTAATTTTTTGTAAACTTCTCACGCTAGTTTTTATTTAAAGAAACATTTTTATGCTCGCATATTACCACTTTAAAGTAGACAATCATTTCTATATTAAAAACCACGAATATGAACTGTTGACAAATAGCAGGATAATTTTCGGTCTCCTCGAATAGAAAATTAATTCAGAGCACTAAATGAGATATCTCGTGTGTAATGTGTACATCGTTTAACTAGAATACATTTGAATTGACATGCGTTCATGTGTCTTTCTCCAGACAAAAATTAAATATCTTTTCCATCTAGGCAATTGTACACGTATTCGGGACTTACCTGGCTCGAACACAGGCCTACATATTCACTATTTTCAGTGATAATTTTCATCAAGGTAATAAATTTTAATAAGCCACGACCTCTTCGTCATAAATCGTCACATTATAATCACCTTCTTACGTAGGCTATAATTTAAAAAGCGTCCTTAAATAACACGAAAATATTAATATTCCTTTCGCTTCATAATACAATAATTTACAGATGTGGCTGGCGTCAAGGATTCGTAAACATTATCGCATGATTTTCTCTTTATGTAATTAAAACGTTTCTCACAGACAAATGAGGAATCTTTTAACTGAAGCGTAGATAATATAGAATTGAAATCACACCCTGTGTTGCATAGCAACTGCACGATTCATCAGGGCCTACTACAAAACAATGCATTTATTTTTCATGATGCTGAAATAGCTGAAATGATCGTGAAATTTATTATGTTGCTACGTATTCAAGAATTTGCGTGAAGGAACTATGAAAATTACAAATAATCCTACTCAGGCGGATTTCAAATCTAGCACCTCAGTATGGTAGCTGATACTAACACTGGGACACTGATAAAGCCACAGTTGGGAGGGCTGCAGGCAGAGGGCAGATGTGCATTAAAACAATTGAAGATATACTAGCACACAGAAACAGTTGAACCGTGAGAACATTGAAAATGATACTAGAGGGCAAATTTTTCTTAATGTTTTAAATGTTCTGTAAAACTAAGGTTTAACAGCTTATATACAAAGTGAACATCCACGAGAGGATGAAATATATTCCAAACTTGCATTACCTAATTCCACGAAGTTGATTCCAACTTTCGGAATTAGTAGTCACTCATCCGGTCAAGAAACTGCTCGCCTTTCATGAAATAGGAAAGTTCATTGCACTAGAGTCCGCCAGAGGCAGACGAATCAAATCAACTGATTCATATACCATTTCTTTCACATACAAATTAACAACAATATCCCATCTGTATATTTTTCCTCCAAACCGGTCTCTTTCCGAATAAAACTGCGCACCGAAGACTCGCCGCCACGAGAACTTCATATCCTACTTAAAACTGTACACATTTCTCATCACTAACATGCTACATGCTTTACCCATCTCATCCTCCTTAATTTGGCTACCGGAATAATATTTGGTAAAAAGAAACATTTTAAAGCAAAACCCTCAGGCAGACCACCACGAAACCAATTATCGTTTCTCTTCAACAACAGACAGAGCGTCAGAACTCTGGCAGCAATTCTTGTTTTTGTTCATTTGTTTGATAAGTCTTCTGCAGAAAACATTAATAAAAACTTAACCTAACGTAACCTAAAGAAACATGCACCGATATTGCAAGAGATTATTACTAAAATGTGACACTGGCCATTTGCATGCCTCAGAAGATTTCGTAATTCGTCAGGCAAGCCAACTGCCACGGTTTGTCTCGCAAAAGCATCACGCTAATAAAAGAAGATTAGTGGCGTAACCTTTAACATCACATTTCAAGCGTCCCTAGAGGCCATTACAGCTGATTACTCACTGACATTTCGTTGATTCCAGCCACGCTAGAGTGCACTAGACGCAAGGAAGCAGTATGACTACAGAGTCAGTCTCCATTATTTTCGTGGCGAGCCACGTGGATCCGCGGATCTAAACTCTTCAGTGCAAATGTACTCAGATATCTTCTGTATTTGTGATGGATGATAAATGCTGACGTCTCTGTTTTCCTCTCTGTCTGTCCTCTTGTTTCATCTCCGAAACTATTCATCGGATATCGATCATCTTGCCGGGAGAATTTTTCGTAACATAATCAGAACATTACATGAAAGGCAAATCGAGGGTTTATTAATTTATAACATATGGCGCAACGTGCAAAAGATACGAACATTGCATAACGAATACACAAAATGAAAAACTTCCATTTCAAACATGTTTCGACTAGGTACGTATATGTAATGAAATACAGGTAAAAATAATTCTTATTTCAACGTAGTATCAAAAGCTTGTTTATCAAAGGTTTGAGTAAAATGTGCCGGTGGAAGGGCGAAGGTCTTAAAAGTTCAGGAAACGAAAAATAATTTTCGCAACATTTCCACAAAAATAGCTTCACTGATTAATAAATCATACAAATATGATCATACAATTCAGGCATGAATTTAAGTCTAAAGTGCCAGTATTTACAGTTCATATCTGACATGCTTTGTCCTCTATAGACAATCACCTAACCGGAGCCTTTGCATCACGCTCCAAAAGCCATTACCCATAAGGAAGGCAAGGAAGTGAGCGCTCTTACCTACAGCAAAGAAGTATACAGCTGAAACATACTATAGAGAACATTTGTCTGAAACAAATACTTTGTAAACTCCAATTTCTCCGAGCACCGACATTTTTCCCAATTAGCAGTCCAGTGTTTCTTGGTCTCTCTAGATTTCCTATTTTATGCTGATATTCCAGCGACATAGACTTTAAAAGATGGCTAAAATTTTAAAAATTTCATTTAACGCAGAAAAGTAAATTTCGCTCTACGATGTGATATTTCAGGTTCTCGTTGCAGCTAGTATGAAGATGGCTGTCTTCTGGCATGCTGTGCCCTGTAGTCTGGTGGAAGTTTACCACCGTTTCGCAGGTGGTTGATGCTTCCATCATGAGGGCGATTAGTAAACTGAGCGCGAGGAATTTGGACACTGAAACCGGTAAGTCTGACGGATCACTTCCAGTAATATAAATATTACCATATATGGTATTTTACCCCTTCGTTTTGCTAAACTATCGCCCATTATACTATGCACACATATACCAATGCTGGAGCAAGAACTGATACCAGAAATACATGTAAGCTAAATAAGTCACAACATAGGAAGGGTCCAAAAATATAAAGTACACTTAATATTTTAGTTGCATTATATAAAACCCATTATTCTTCGCGCGATTATGAATAAGCAACATACCGATATTTACTGCTAGTTGAGTCACCATTTTTTTATTGTATCCTCTTCACTTTCAAATATTAGTGCTGTATTTGTATACTGACCATATTTTAAATTCTTACGGGATCACGTGCGTTACGGGTACGTCTACAGAGCCCCTAAAGGCTCATCTTTTATGTGTCTCATTAAGATGTATGATCCTACATAACTTTAAAAAGTTTCAAAATAATGTAAAAGAAGTATTAGTGGTTGCTTCGCGTCGTCACTTACCTAAGACGATAGTCACAAAATATATATAAGCTCTGTTGCAAGAATGTGGTGGAATTCTCTCTAGTGACTCAGATTGATGCGTTACAAGTGCCTGAAAACACAGATTCTGTAAAGCATCTGGAACAAAAAGCAATCTCAGAAGCAGCACAAGCCTGCCCTCTGAGATTTCGGCGAGGATTCCCCGCCCGGAATGCGACGATACGACAAAATCCAAAACTTCCGTACATTTAAATGCCAAATTACATCGTTTCAGTTACAAATTTCTTTATACACTTTTCGCTAATGTATTCAGCATAGGTACATTTGGTAACACATTTCGAAAAGTGATCAGCCCATCGCCAGGCCACTCCCTGTTAACAACACACCCAACAAAGGAAAACGCTTAAAATCCTGTATGCCTTGAGTGGGATTTGTACTCAGCGTCACATTATCTAAACTGAAAACTGAAGCCTATAACCGTGCGGCCACAGAGACCGAAAAACATTAGCGCCAATCAAACGTCATGAAAATAATTTCCGCCATCTGTTGGTACGCAGAATAACTACAGTAAGTCTTGAGATTACATGCACCATCTGTCGGAATATAGAGTAACTACAAGTATTGACATAACGTGTGCCATCTAATGGTATGTGGAGAAACTACAATTTTTTATGTCTAACAACAGATTGTGTTACAGTTAACGGCATTTTAAAACAAATTGCACCCATTCACTATAAATGCTCTTCATATATTATTCAAATGTAGAAGAAAAAAATTTCAAATTCTTCGAAAAATCAAAAAACGCTGCAAACCCTCTGTAATGCGCACAAACCCAAATATTTTCGGAAAATTCGAAAGAAAATTAAAAGTTGAAAATTTTCAAAAATTCTCAGTTTAGTGCACTTTTTGGACGATTTAACACGTTTTTCGGTTTTTCGAAAAAATTGAAATTGAGAATTTTCAAAAATTTTCGAAATTTTAAAAAAATTAAAAATGGCTGCAAATGGCGTGAAACGCGAAGAAAACTAAGAATTTTCGAAATTTTCGACAAAAATTTTTAATTCAGCAGAGACGGGTGAGGCACAGCCCTAAACAAGCAGAGAAGTGTGAGACAGAGAGAGTGAGGCGAAGACGTGGTGAGTCACAGAAAATGGGAAGCAGAGATCGGGTGAGGCAGACACCGAGTCAAGCATGTACAGGCTGATGCACACACCGCATCAAGCAGAGACCGGTGAGGCGCATGACGAGTGACGCAGAGACCTTGTTAACCAGAGACGGAGTCAAGCACAGACATGGTGAATCACACACCGTGTACAGCAGATACCGGCTGTCTCACATTCTGAGTACGGCTGAGACTGTGTGAAGTAGACAGTGCGGCGGAGTCTAGCCCTGATAGGGATGGGACAGGTCAAATTTAGAAGAAAAAAATTACAAATTTTTCGAAAAATCAAAAAACGCTGCAAACCTTCTGAAATGCGCACAAAACCAAACATTTTCGGAAAATTCGGAAAAAAATTAAAAGTTGAAAATTTTCAAAAATTCTTAGTTTTGTGCGCTTTTTGGACGATTTCCCACGTTTTTCGGTTTTTCGAAATTTTTCAAAAAATTTCGAAATTTTAAAAAAATTAAAAATGGCTGCAAATGGCGTGAAACGCGAAGAAAACTAAGAATTTTCGAAATTTTCGACAAAAATTTTTAATTCAGCAGAGACGGGTGAGGCACAGCCCTAAACAAGCAGAGAAGTGTGAGACAGAGAGAGTGAGGCGAAGACGTGATGAGTCACAGAAAATGGGAAGCAGAGATCGGGTGAAGCAGACACCGAGTCAAGCATGTACAGGCTGATGCACACACCGCATCAAGCAGAGACCGGTGAGGCGCATGACGAGTGACGCAGAGACCTTGTTAACCAGAGACGGAGTCAAGCACAGACCTGGTGAATCACACACCGTGTACAGCAGATACCGGCTGTCTCACATTCTGAGTACGGCTGAGACTGTGTGAAGTAGACTGTGCGGCGGAGTCTAGCCCTGATAGGGATGGGACAGGTCAAATTTAGAAGAAAAAAATTACAAATTTTTCGAAAAATCAAAAAACGCTGCAAACCTTCTGAAATGCGCACAAAACCAAAAATTTTCGGAAAATTCGGAAAAAAATTAAAAGTTGAAAATTTTCAAAAATTCTTAGTTTTGTGCGCTTTTTGCGCGATTTCCCACGTTTTTCGGTTTTTCGAAATTTTTCGAAAAAATTGAAATTTCTCAAACGGGTACCCCTTTGAGAATTTTCAAAAATTTTCGAAATTTTAAAAAAATTAAAAATGGCTGCAAATGGCGTGAAACGCGAAGAAAACTAAGAATTTTCGAAATTTTCGACAAAAAATGTGATTTCAGCAGAGACGGGTGAGGCACAGCCCTAAACAAGCAGAGAAGTGTGAGACAGAGAGAGTGAGGCGAAGACGTGGTGAGTCACAGAAAATGGGAAGCAGAGATCGGGTGAGGCAGACACCGAGTCAAGCATGTACAGGCTGATGCACACACCGCATCAAGCAGAGACCGGTGAGGCGCATGACGAGTGACGCAGAGACCTTGTTAACCAGAGACGGAGTCAAGCACAGACATGGTGAATCACACACCGTGTACAGCAGATACCGGCTGTCTCACATTCTGAGTACGGCTGAGACTGTGTGAAGTAGACAGTGCGGCGGAGTCTAGCCCTGATAGGGATGGGACAGGTCAAATTTAGAAGAAAAAAATTACAAATTTTTCTAAAAATCAAAAAACGCTCAAACCTTCTGAAATGCGCACAAAACCAAAAATTTTCGGAAAATTCGGAAAAAAATTAAAAGTTGAAAATTTTCAAAAATTCTTAGTTTTGTGCGCTTTTTGGACGATTTCCCACGTTTTTCGGTTCTTCGCAATTTTTCGAAAAAATTGAAATTTCTCAAAGGGGTACCCCTTTGAGAATTTTCAAAAATTTTCGAAATTTTAAAAAAATTAAAAATGGCTGCAAATGGCGTGAAACGCGAAGAAAACTTAGAATTTTCGAAATTTTCGACAAAAATTTTTAATTCAGCAGAGACGGGTGAGGCACAGCCCTAAACAAGCAGAGAAGTGTGAGACAGAGAGAGTGAGGCGAAGACGTGATGAGTCACAGAAAATGGGAAGCAGAGATCGGGTGAAGCAGACACCGAGTCAAGCATGTACAGGCTGATGCACACACCGCATCAAGCAGAGACCGGTGAGGCGCATGACGAGTGACGCAGAGACCTTGTTAACCAGAGACGGAGTCAAGCACAGACCTGGTGAATCACACACCGTGTACAGCAGATACCGGCTGTCTCACATTCTGAGTACGGCTGAGACTGTGTGAAGTAGACTGTGCGGCGGAGTCTAGCCCTGATAGGGATGGGACAGGTCAAATTTAGAAGAAAAAAATTACAAATTTTTCGAAAAATCAAAAAACGCTGCAAACCTTCTGAAATGCGCACAAAACCAAAAATTTTCGGAAAATTCGGAAAAAAATTAAAAGTTGAAAATTTTCAAAAATTCTTAGTTTTGTGCGCTTTTTGCGCGATTTCCCACGTTTTTCGGTTTTTCGAAATTTTTCGAAAAAATTGAAATTTCTCAAAGGGGTACCCCTTTGAGAATTTTCAAAAATTTTCGAAATTTTAAAAAAATTAAAAATGGCTGCAAATGGCGTGAAACGCGAAGAAAACTAAGAATTTTCGAAATTTTCGACAAAAAATGTGATTTCAGCAGAGACGGGTGAGGCACAGCCCTAAACAAGCAGAGAAGTGTGAGACAGAGAGAGTGAGGCGAAGACGTGGTGAGTCACAGAAAATGGGAAGCAGAGATCGGGTGAGGCAGACACCGAGTCAAGCATGTACAGGCTGATGCACACACCGCATCAAGCAGAGACCGGTGAGGCGCATGACGAGTGACGCAGAGACCTTGTTAACCAGAGACGGAGTCAAGCACAGACATGGTGAATCACACACCGTGTACAGCAGATACCGGCTGTCTCACATTCTGAGTACGGCTGAGACTGTGTGAAGTAGACAGTGCGGCGGAGTCTAGCCCTGATAGGGATGGGACAGGTCAAATTTAGAAGAAAAAAATTACAAATTTTTCTAAAAATCAAAAAACGCTCAAACCTTCTGAAATGCGCACAAAACCAAAAATTTTCGGAAAATTCGGAAAAAAATTAAAAGTTGAAAATTTTCAAAAATTCTTAGTTTTGTGCGCTTTTTGCGCGATTTCCCACGTTTTTCGGTTTTTCGAAATTTTTCGAAAAAATTGAAATTTCTCAAAGGGGTACCCCTTTGAGAATTTTCAAAAATTTTCGAAATTTTAAAAAAATTAAAAATGGCTGCAAATGGCGTGAAACGCGAAGAAAACTTAGAATTTTCGAAATTTTCGACAAAAATTTTTAATTCAGCAGAGACGGGTGAGGCACAGCCCTAAACAAGCAGAGAAGTGTGAGACAGAGAGAGTGAGGCGAAGACGTGGTGAGTCACAGAAAATGGGAAGCAGAGATCGGGTGAGGCAGACACCGAGTCAAGCATGTACAGGCTGATGCACACACCGCAACAAGCAGAGACCGGTGAGGCGCATGACGAGTGACGCAGAGACCTTGTTAACCAGAGACGGAGTCAAGCACAGACCTGGTGAATCACACACCGTGTACAGCAGATACCGGCTGTCTCACATTCTGAGTACGGCTGAGACTGTGTGAAGTAGACAGTGCGGCGGAGTCTAGCCCTGATAGGGATGGGACAGGTCAAATTTAGAAGAAAAAAATTACAAATTTTTCGAAAAATCAAAAAACGCTGCAAACCTTCTGAAATGCGCACAAAACCAAAAATTTTCGGAAAATTCGGAAAAAAATTAAAAGTTGAAAATTTTCAAAAATTCTTAGTTTTGTGCGCTTTTTGCGCGATTTCCCACGTGTTTCGGTTTTTCGAAATTTTTCGAAAAAATTGAAATTTCTCAAAGGGGTACCCCTTTGAGAATTTTCAAAAATTTTCGAAATTTTAAAAAAATTAAAAATGGCTGCAAATGGCGTGAAACGCGAAGAAAACTAAGAATTTTCGAAATTTTCGACAAAAATTTTTAATTCAGCAGAGACGGGTGAGGCACAGCCCTAAACAAGCAGAGAAGTGTGAGACAGAGAGTGAGGCGAAGACGTGGTGAGTCACAGAAAATGGGAAGCAGAGATCGGGTGAGGCAGACACCGAGTCAAGCATGTACAGGCTGATGCACACACCGCATCAAGCAGAGACCGGTGAGGCGCATGACGAGTGACGCAGAGACCTTGTTAACCAGAGACGGAGTCAAGCACAGACCTGGTGAATCACACACCGTGTACAGCAGATACCGGCTGTCTCACATTCTGAGTACGGCTGAGACTGTGTGAAGTAGACTGTGCGGCGGAGTCTAGCCCTGATAGGGATGGGACAGGTCAAATTTAGAAGAAAAAAATTACAAATTTTTCTAAAAATCAAAAAACGCTGCAAACCTTCTGAAATGCGCACAAAACCAAAAATTTTCGGAAAATTCGGAAAAAAATTAAAAGTTGAAAATTTTCAAAAATTCTTAGTTTTGTGCGCTTTTTGCGCGATTTCCCACGTTTTTCGGTTTTTCGAAATTTTTCGAAAAAATTAAAATTTCTCAAAGGGGTACCCCTTTGAGAATTTTCAAAAATTTTCGAAATTTTAAAAAAATTAAAAATGGCTGCAAATGGCGTGAAACGCGAAGAAAACTAAGAATTTTCGAAATTTTCGACAAAAAATGTGATTTCAGCAGAGGCGGGTGAGGCACAGCCCTAAACAAGCAGAGAAGTGTGAGACAGAGAGAGTGAGGCGAAGACGTGGTGAGTCACAGAAAATGGGAAGCAGAGATCGGGTGAGGCAGACACCGAGTCAAGCATGTACAGGCTGATGCACACACCGCATCAAGCAGAGACCGGTGAGGCGCATGACGAGTGACGCAGAGACCTTGTTAACCAGAGACGGAGTCAAGCACAGACATGGTGAATCACACACCGTGTACAGCAGATACCGGCTGTCTCACATTCTGAGTACGGCTGAGACTGTGTGAAGTAGACAGTGCGGCGGAGTCTAGCCCTGATAGGGATGGGACAGGTCAAATTTAGAAGAAAAAAATTACAAATTTTTCTAAAAATCAAAAAACGCTCAAACCTTCTGAAATGCGCACAAAACCAAAAATTTTCGGAAAATTCGGAAAAAAATTAAAAGTTGAAAATTTTCAAAAATTCTTAGTTTTGTGCGCTTTTTGGACGATTTCCCACGTTTTTCGGTTCTTCGCAATTGTTCGAAAAAATTGAAATTTCTCAAAGGGGTACCCCTTTGAGAATTTTCAAAAATTTTCGAAATTTTAAAAAAATTAAAAATGGCTGCAAATGGCGTGAAACGCGAAGAAAACTTAGAATTTTCGAAATTTTCGACAAAAATTTTTAATTCAGCAGAGACGGGTGAGGCACAGCCCTAAACAAGCAGAGAAGTGTGAGACAGAGAGAGTGAGGCGAAGACGTGGTGAGTCACAGAAAATGGGAAGCAGAGATCGGGTGAGGCAGACACCGAGTCAAGCATGTACAGGCTGATGCACACACCGCAACAAGCAGAGACCGGTGAGGCGCATGACGAGTGACGCAGAGACCTTGTTAACCAGAGACGGAGTCAAGCACAGACCTGGTGAATCACACACCGTGTACAGCAGATACCGGCTGTCTCACATTCTGAGTACGGCTGAGACTGTGTGAAGTAGACAGTGCGGCGGAGTCTAGCCCTGATAGGGATGGGACAGGTCAAATTTAGAAGAAAAAAATTACAAATTTTTCGAAAAATCAAAAAACGCTGCAAACCTTCTGAAATGCGCACAAAACCAAAAATTTTCGGAAAATTCGGAAAAAAATTAAAAGTTGAAAATTTTCAAAAATTCTTAGTTTTGTGCGCTTTTTGCGCGATTTCCCACGTGTTTCGGTTTTTCGAAATTTTTCGAAAAAATTGAAATTTCTCAAAGGGGTACCCCTTTGAGAATTTTCAAAAATTTTCGAAATTTTAAAAAAATTAAAAATGGCTGCAAATGGCGTGAAACGCGAAGAAAACTAAGAATTTTCGAAATTTTCGACAAAAATTTTTAATTCAGCAGAGACGGGTGAGGCACAGCCCTAAACAAGCAGAGAAGTGTGAGACAGAGAGTGAGGCGAAGACGTGGTGAGTCACAGAAAATGGGAAGCAGAGATCGGGTGAGGCAGACACCGAGTCAAGCATGTACAGGCTGATGCACACACCGCATCAAGCAGAGACCGGTGAGGCGCATGACGAGTGACGCAGAGACCTTGTTAACCAGAGACGGAGTCAAGCACAGACCTGGTGAATCACACACCGTGTACAGCAGATACCGGCTGTCTCACATTCTGAGTACGGCTGAGACTGTGTGAAGTAGACTGTGCGGCGGAGTCTAGCCCTGATAGGGATGGGACAGGTCAAATTTAGAAGAAAAAAATTACAAATTTTTCTAAAAATCAAAAAACGCTGCAAACCTTCTGAAATGCGCACAAAACCAAAAATTTTCGGAAAATTCGGAAAAAAATTAAAAGTTGAAAATTTTCAAAAATTCTTAGTTTTGTGCGCTTTTTGCGCGATTTCCCACGTTTTTCGGTTTTTCGAAATTTTTCGAAAAAATTAAAATTTCTCAAAGGGGTACCCCTTTGAGAATTTTCAAAAATTTTCGAAATTTTAAAAAAATTAAAAATGGCTGCAAATGGCGTGAAACGCGAAGAAAACTAAGAATTTTCGAAATTTTCGACAAAAAATGTGATTTCAGCAGAGGCGGGTGAGGCACAGCCCTAAACAAGCAGAGAAGTGTGAGACAGAGAGAGTGAGGCGAAGACGTGGTGAGTCACAGAAAATGGGAAGCAGAGATCGGGTGAGGCAGACACCGAGTCAAGCATGTACAGGCTGATGCACACACCGCATCAAGCAGAGACCGGTGAGGCGCATGACGAGTGACGCAGAGACCTTGTTAACCAGAGACGGAGTCAAGCACAGACATGGTGAATCACACACCGTGTACAGCAGATACCGGCTGTCTCACATTCTGAGTACGGCTGAGACTGTGTGAAGTAGACAGTGCGGCGGAGTCTAGCCCTGATAGGGATGGGACAGGTCAAATTTAGAAGAAAAAAATTACAAATTTTTCTAAAAATCAAAAAACGCTCAAACCTTCTGAAATGCGCACAAAACCAAAAATTTTCGGAAAATTCGGAAAAAAATTAAAAGTTGAAAATTTTCAAAAATTCTTAGTTTTGTGCGCTTTTTGGACGATTTCCCACGTTTTTCGGTTCTTCGCAATTGTTCGAAAAAATTGAAATTTCTCAAAGGGGTACCCCTTTGAGAATTTTCAAAAATTTTCGAAATTTTAAAAAAATTAAAAATGGCTGCAAATGGCGTGAAACGCGAAGAAAACTTAGAATTTTCGAAATTTTCGACAAAAATTTTTAATTCAGCAGAGACGGGTGAGGCACAGCCCTAAACAAGCAGAGAAGTGTGAGACAGAGAGAGTGAGGCGAAGACGTGGTGAGTCACAGAAAATGGGAAGCAGAGATCGGGTGAGGCAGACACCGAGTCAAGCATGTACAGGCTGATGCACACACCGCAACAAGCAGAGACCGGTGAGGCGCATGACGAGTGACGCAGAGACCTTGTTAACCAGAGACGGAGTCAAGCACAGACCTGGTGAATCACACACCGTGTACAGCAGATACCGGCTGTCTCACATTCTGAGTACGGCTGAGACTGTGTGAAGTAGACAGTGCGGCGGAGTCTAGCCCTGATAGGGATGGGACAGGTCAAATTTAGAAGAAAAAAATTACAAATTTTTCGAAAAATCAAAAAACGCTGCAAACCTTCTGAAATGCGCACAAAACCAAAAATTTTCGGAAAATTCGGAAAAAAATTAAAAGTTGAAAATTTTCAAAAATTCTTAGTTTTGTGCGCTTTTTGCGCGATTTCCCACGTGTTTCGGTTTTTCGAAATTTTTCGAAAAAATTGAAATTTCTCAAAGGGGTACCCCTTTGAGAATTTTCAAAAATTTTCGAAATTTTAAAAAAATTAAAAATGGCTGCAAATGGCGTGAAACGCGAAGAAAACTAAGAATTTTCGAAATTTTCGACAAAAATTTTTAATTCAGCAGAGACGGGTGAGGCACAGCCCTAAACAAGCAGAGAAGTGTGAGACAGAGAGTGAGGCGAAGACGTGGTGAGTCACAGAAAATGGGAAGCAGAGATCGGGTGAGGCAGACACCGAGTCAAGCATGTACAGGCTGATGCACACACCGCATCAAGCAGAGACCGGTGAGGCGCATGACGAGTGACGCAGAGACCTTGTTAACCAGAGACGGAGTCAAGCACAGACCTGGTGAATCACACACCGTGTACAGCAGATACCGGCTGTCTCACATTCTGAGTACGGCTGAGACTGTGTGAAGTAGACTGTGCGGCGGAGTCTAGCCCTGATAGGGATGGGACAGGTCAAATTTAGAAGAAAAAAATTACAAATTTTTCTAAAAATCAAAAAACGCTGCAAACCTTCTGAAATGCGCACAAAACCAAAAATTTTCGGAAAATTCGGAAAAAAATTAAAAGTTGAAAATTTTCAAAAATTCTTAGTTTTGTGCGCTTTTTGCGCGATTTCCCACGTTTTTCGGTTTTTCGAAATTTTTCGAAAAAATTAAAATTTCTCAAAGGGGTACCCCTTTGAGAATTTTCAAAAATTTTCGAAATTTTAAAAAAATTAAAAATGGCTGCAAATGGCGTGAAACGCGAAGAAAACTAAGAATTTTCGAAATTTTCGACAAAAAATGTGATTTCAGCAGAGGCGGGTGAGGCACAGCCCTAAACAAGCAGAGAAGTGTGAGACAGAGAGAGTGAGGCGAAGACGTGGTGAGTCACAGAAAATGGGAAGCAGAGATCGGGTGAGGCAGACACCGAGTCAAGCATGTACAGGCTGATGCACACACCGCATCAAGCAGAGACCGGTGAGGCGCATGACGAGTGACGCAGAGACCTTGTTAACCAGAGACGGAGTCAAGCACAGACATGGTGAATCACACACCGTGTACAGCAGATACCGGCTGTCTCACATTCTGAGTACGGCTGAGACTGTGTGAAGTAGACAGTGCGGCGGAGTCTAGCCCTGATAGGGATGGGACAGGTCAAATTTAGAAGAAAAAAATTACAAATTTTTCTAAAAATCAAAAAACGCTCAAACCTTCTGAAATGCGCACAAAACCAAAAATTTTCGGAAAATTCGGAAAAAAATTAAAAGTTGAAAATTTTCAAAAATTCTTAGTTTTGTGCGCTTTTTGGACGATTTCCCACGTTTTTCGGTTCTTCGCAATTGTTCGAAAAAATTGAAATTTCTCAAAGGGGTACCCCTTTGAGAATTTTCAAAAATTTTCGAAATTTTAAAAAAATTAAAAATGGCTGCAAATGGCGTGAAACGCGAAGAAAACTTAGAATTTTCGAAATTTTCGACAAAAATTTTTAATTCAGCAGAGACGGGTGAGGCACAGCCCTAAACAAGCAGAGAAGTGTGAGACAGAGAGAGTGAGGCGAAGACGTGGTGAGTCACAGAAAATGGGAAGCAGAGATCGGGTGAGGCAGACACCGAGTCAAGCATGTACAGGCTGATGCACACACCGCAACAAGCAGAGACCGGTGAGGCGCATGACGAGTGACGCAGAGACCTTGTTAACCAGAGACGGAGTCAAGCACAGACCTGGTGAATCACACACCGTGTACAGCAGATACCGGCTGTCTCACATTCTGAGTACGGCTGAGACTGTGTGAAGTAGACAGTGCGGCGGAGTCTAGCCCTGATAGGGATGGGACAGGTCAAATTTAGAAGAAAAAAATTACAAATTTTTCGAAAAATCAAAAAACGCTGCAAACCTGAAATGCGCACAAAACCAAAAATTTTCGGAAAATTCGGAAAAAAATTAAAAGTTGAAAATTTTCAAAAATTCTTAGTTTTGTGCGCTTTTTGCGCGATTTCCCACGTGTTTCGGTTTTTCGAAATTTTTCGAAAAAATTGAAATTTCTCAAAGGGGTACCCCTTTGAGAATTTTCAAAAATTTTCGAAATTTTAAAAAAATTAAAAATGGCTGCAAATGGCGTGAAACGCGAAGAAAACTAAGAATTTTCGAAATTTTCGACAAAAATTTTTAATTCAGCAGAGACGGGTGAGGCACAGCCCTAAACAAGCAGAGAAGTGTGAGACAGAGAGTGAGGCGAAGACGTGGTGAGTCACAGAAAATGGGAAGCAGAGATCGGGTGAGGCAGACACCGAGTCAAGCATGTACAGGCTGATGCACACACCGCATCAAGCAGAGACCGGTGAGGCGCATGACGAGTGACGCAGAGACCTTGTTAACCAGAGACGGAATCAAGCACAGACCTGGTGAATCACACACCGTGTACAGCAGATACCGGCTGTCTCACATTCTGAGTACGGCTGAGACTGTGTGAAGTAGACTGTGCGGCGGAGTCTAGCCCTGATAGGGATGGGACAGGTCAAATTTAGAAGAAAAAAATTACAAATTTTTCTAAAAATCAAAAAACGCTGCAAACCTTCTGAAATGCGCACAAAACCAAAAATTTTCGGAAAATTCGGAAAAAAATTAAAAGTTGAAAATTTTCAAAAATTCTTAGTTTTGTGCGCTTTTTGCGCGATTTCCCACGTTTTTCGGTTTTTCGAAATTTTTCGAAAAAATTGAAATTTCTCAAAGGGGTACCCCTTTGAGAATTTTCAAAAATTTTCGAAATTTTAAAAAAATTAAAAATGGCTGCAAATGGCGTGAAACGCGAAGAAAACTAAGAATTTTCGAAATTTTCGACAAAAATTTTTAATTCAGCAGAGACGGGTGAGGCACAGCCCTAAACAAGCAGAGAAGTGTGAGACAGAGAGTGAGGCGAAGACGTGGTGAGTCACAGAAAATGGGAAGCAGAGATTGGGTGAGGCAGACACCGAGTCAAGCATGTACAGGCTGATGCACACACCGCATCAAGCAGAGACCGGTGAGGCGCATGACGAGTGACGCAGAGACCTTGTTAACCAGAGACGGAGTCAAGCACAGACCTGGTGTGTCACACACCGTGTACAGCAGATACCGGCTGTCTCACATTCTGAGTACGGCTGAGACTGTGTGAAGTAGACTGTGCGGCGGAGTCTAGCCCTGATAGGGATGGGACAGGTCAAATTTAGAAGAAAAAATTACAAATTTTTCTAAAAATCAAAAAACGCTGCAAACCTTCTGAAATGCGCACAAAACCAAAAATTTTCGGAAAATTCGGAAAAAAATTAAAAGTTGAAAATTTTCAAAAATTCTTAGTTTTGTGCGCTTTTTGCGCGATTTCCCACGTTTTTCGGTTTTTCGAAATTTTTCGAAAAAATTGAAATTTCTCAAAGGGGTACCCCTTTGAGAATTTTCAAAAATTTTCGAAATTTTAAAAAAATTAAAAATGGCTGCAAATGGCGTGAAACGCGAAGAAAACTAAGAATTTTCGAAATTTTCGACAAAAAATGTGATTTCAGCAGAGACGGGTGAGGCACAGCCCTAAACAAGCAGAGAAGTGTGAGACAGAGAGAGTGAGGCGAAGACGTGGTGAGTCACAGAAAATGGGAAGCAGAGATCGGGTGAGGCAGACACCGAGTCAAGCATGTAGAGGCTGATGCACACACCGCATCAAGCAGAGACCGGTGAGGCGCATGACGAGTGACGCAGAGACCTTGTTAACCAGAGACGGAGTCAAGCACAGACATGGTGAATCACACACCGTGTACAGCAGATACCGGCTGTCTCACATTCTGAGTACGGCTGAGACTGTGTGAAGTAGACAGTGCGGCGGAGTCTAGCCCTGATAGGGATGGGACAGGTCAAATTTAGAAGAAAAAAATTACAAATTTTTCGAAAAATCAAAAAACGCTGCAAACCTTCTGAAATGCGCACAAAACCAAACATTTTCGGAAAAAAATTAAAAGTTGAAAATTTTCAAAAATTCTTAGTTTTGTGCGCTTTTTGCGCGATTTCCCACGTGTTTCGGTTTTTCGAAATTTTTCGAAAAAATTGAAATTTCTCAAAGGGGTACCCCTTTGAGAATTTTCAAAAATTTTCGAAATTTTAAAAAAATTAAAAATGGCTGCAAATGGCGTGAAACGCGAAGAAAACTAAGAATTTTCGAAATTTTCGACAAAAATTTTTAATTCAGCAGAGACGGGTGAGGCACAGCCCTAAACAAGCAGAGAAGTGTGAGACAGAGAGTGAGGCGAAGACGTGGTGAGTCACAGAAAATGGGAAGCAGAGATCGGGTGAGGCAGACACCGAGTCAAGCATGTACAGGCTGATGCACACACCGCATCAAGCAGAGACCGGTGAGGCGCATGACGAGTGACGCAGAGACCTTGTTAACCAGAGACGGAGTCAAGCACAGACCTGGTGTGTCACACACCGTGTACAGCAGATACCGGCTGTCTCACATTCTGAGTACGGCTGAGACTGTGTGAAGTAGACTGTGCGGCGGAGTCTAGCCCTGATAGGGATGGGACAGGTCAAATTTAGAAGAAAAAAATTACAAATTTTTCTAAAAATCAAAAAACGCTGCAAACCTTCTGAAATGCGCACAAAACCAAAAATTTTCGGAAAATTCGGAAAAAAATTAAAAGTTGAAAATTTTCAAAAATTCTTAGTTTTGTGCGCTTTTTGCGCGATTTCCCACGTTTTTCGGTTTTTCGAAATTTTTCGAAAAAATTGAAATTTCTCAAAGGGGTACCCCTTTGAGAATTTTCAAAAATTTTCGAAATTTTAAAAAAATTAAAAATGGCTGCAAATGGCGTGAAACGCGAAGAAAACTAAGAATTTTCGAAATTTTCGACAAAAATTTTTAATTCAGCAGAGACGGGTGAGGCACAGCCCTAAACAAGCAGAGAAGTGTGAGACAGAGAGTGAGGCGAAGACGTGGTGAGTCACAGAAAATGGGAAGCAGAGATTGGGTGAGGCAGACACCGAGTCAAGCATGTACAGGCTGATGCACACACCGCATCAAGCAGAGACCGGTGAGGCGCATGACGAGTGACGCAGAGACCTTGTTAACCAGAGACGGAGTCAAGCACAGACCTGGTGTGTCACACACCGTGTACAGCAGATACCGGCTGTCTCACATTCTGAGTACGGCTGAGACTGTGTGAAGTAGACTGTGCGGCGGAGTCTAGCCCTGATAGGGATGGGACAGGTCAAATTTAGAAGAAAAAAATTACAAATTTTTCTAAAAATCAAAAAACGCTGCAAACCTTCTGAAATGCGCACAAAACCAAAAATTTTCGGAAAATTCGGAAAAAAATTAAAAGTTGAAAATTTTCAAAAATTCTTAGTTTTGTGCGCTTTTTGCGCGATTTCCCACGTTTTTCGGTTTTTCGAAATTTTTCGAAAAAATTGAAATTTCTCAAAGGGGTACCCCTTTGAGAATTTTCAAAAATTTTCGAAATTTTAAAAAAATTAAAAATGGCTGCAAATGGCGTGAAACGCGAAGAAAACTAAGAATTTTCGAAATTTTCGACAAAAAATGTGATTTCAGCAGAGACGGGTGAGGCACAGCCCTAAACAAGCAGAGAAGTGTGAGACAGAGAGAGTGAGGCGAAGACGTGGTGAGTCACAGAAAATGGGAAGCAGAGATCGGGTGAGGCAGACACCGAGTCAAGCATGTAGAGGCTGATGCACACACCGCATCAAGCAGAGACCGGTGAGGCGCATGACGAGTGACGCAGAGACCTTGTTAACCAGAGACGGAGTCAAGCACAGACATGGTGAATCACACACCGTGTACAGCAGATACCGGCTGTCTCACATTCTGAGTACGGCTGAGACTGTGTGAAGTAGACAGTGCGGCGGAGTCTAGCCCTGATAGGGATGGGACAGGTCAAATTTAGAAGAAAAAAATTACAAATTTTTCGAAAAATCAAAAAACGCTGCAAACCTTCTGAAATGCGCACAAAACCAAACATTTTCGGAAAAAAATTAAAAGTTGAAAATTTTCAAAAATTCTTAGTTTTGTGCGCTTTTTGCGCGATTTCCCACGTGTTTCGGTTTTTCGAAATTTTTCGAAAAAATTGAAATTTCTCAAAGGGGTAACCCTTTGAGAATTTTCAAAAATTTTCGAAATTTTAAAAAAATTAAAAATGGCTGCAAATGGCGTGAAACGCGAAGAAAACTAAGAATTTTCGAAATTTTCGACAAAAATTTTTAATTCAGCAGAGACGGGTGAGGCACAGCCCTAAACAAGCAGAGAAGTGTGAGACAGAGAGTGAGGCGAAGACGTGGTGAGTCACAGAAAATGGGAAGCAGAGATCGGGTGAGGCAGACACCGAGTCAAGCATGTACAGGCTGATGCACACACCGCATCAAGCAGAGACCGGTGAGGCGCATGACGAGTGACGCAGAGACCTTGTTAACCAGAGACGGAGTCAAGCACAGACCTGGTGTGTCACACACCGTGTACAGCAGATACCGGCTGTCTCACATTCTGAGTACGGCTGAGACTGTGTGAAGTAGACTGTGCGGCGGAGTCTAGCCCTGATAGGGATGGGACAGGTCAAATTTAGAAGAAAAAAATTACAAATTTTTCTAAAAATCAAAAAACGCTGCAAACCTTCTGAAATGCGCACAAAACCAAAAATTTTCGGAAAATTCGGAAAAAAATTAAAAGTTGAAAATTTTCAAAAATTCTTAGTTTTGTGCGCTTTTTGCGCGATTTCCCACGTTTTTCGGTTTTTCGAAATTTTTCGAAAAAATTGAAATTTCTCAAAGGGGTACCCCTTTGAGAATTTTCAAAAATTTTCGAAATTTTAAAAAAATTAAAAATGGCTGCAAATGGCGTGAAACGCGAAGAAAACTAAGAATTTTCGAAATTTTCGACAAAAAATGTGATTTCAGCAGAGACGGGTGAGGCACAGCCCTAAACAAGCAGAGAAGTGTGAGACAGAGAGAGTGAGGCGAAGACGTGGTGAGTCACAGAAAATGGGAAGCAGAGATCGGGTGAGGCAGACACCGAGTCAAGCATGTAGAGGCTGATGCACACACCGCATCAAGCAGAGACCGGTGAGGCGCATGACGAGTGACGCAGAGACCTTGTTAACCAGAGACGGAGTCAAGCACAGACATGGTGAATCACACACCGTGTACAGCAGATACCGGCTGTCTCACATTCTGAGTACGGCTGAGACTGTGTGAAGTAGACAGTGCGGCGGAGTCTAGCCCTGATAGGGATGGGACAGGTCGAATTTAGAAGAAAAAAATTACAAATTTTTCGAAAAATCAAAAAACGCTGCAAACCTTCTGAAATGCGCACAAAACCAAACATTTTCGGAAAAAAATTAAAAGTTGAAAATTTTCAAAAATTCTTAGTTTTGTGCGCTTTTTGCGCGATTTCCCACGTTTTTCGGTTTTTCGAAATTTTTCGAAAAAATTGAAATTTCTCAAACGGGTACCCCTTTGAGAATTTTCAAAAATTTTCGAAATTTTAAAAAAATTAAAAATGGCTGCAAATGGCGTGAAACGCGAAAACTAAGAATTTTCGAAATTTTCGACAAAAATTTTTAATTCAGCAGAGACGGGTGAGGCACAGCCCTAAACAAGCAGAGAAGTGTGAGACAGAGAGAGTGAGGCGAAGACGTGGTGAGTCACAGAAAATGGGAAGCAGAGATCGGGTGAGGCAGACACCGAGTCAAGCATGTACAGGCTGATGCACACACCGCATCAAGCAGAGACCGGTGAGGCGCATGACGAGTGACGCAGAGACCTTGTTAACCAGAGACGGAGTCAAGCACAGACATGGTGAATCACACACCGTGTACAGCAGATACCGGCTGTCTCACATTCTGAGTACGGCTGAGACTGTGTGAAGTAGACAGTGCGGCGGAGTCTAGCCCTGATAGGGATGGGACAGGTCAAATTTAGAAGAAAAAAATTACAAATTTTTCGAAAAATCAAAAAACGCTGCAAACCTTCTGAAATGCGCACAAAACCAAACATTTTCGGAAAATTCGGAAAAAAATTAAAAGTTGAAAATTTTCAAAAATTCTTAGTTTTGTGCGCTTTTTGGACGATTTCCCACGTTTTTCGGTTTTTCGAAATTTTTCGAAATAATTGAAATTTCTCAAAGGGGTACCCCTTTGAGAATTTTCAAAAATTTTCGAAATTTTAAAAAAATTAAAAATGGCTGCAAATGGCGTGAAACGCGAAGAAAACTAAGAATTTTCGAAATTTTCGACAAAAATTTTTAATTCAGCAGAGACGGGTGAGGCACAGCCCTAAACAAGCAGAGAAGTGTGAGACAGAGAGTGAGGCGAAGACGTGGTGAGTCACAGAAAATGGGAAGCAGAGATCGGGTGAGGCAGACACCGAGTCAAGCATGTACAGGCTGATGCACACACCGCATCAAGCAGAGACCGGTGAGGCGCATGACGAGTGACGCAGAGACCTTGTTAACCAGAGACGGAGTCAAGCACAGACCTGGTGAATCACACACCGTGTACAGCAGATACCGGCTGTCTCACATTCTGAGTACGGCTGAGACTGTGTGAAGTAGACTGAGCGGCGGAGTCTAGCCCTGATAGGGATGGGACAGGTCAAATTTAGAAGAAAAAAATTACAAATTTTTCTAAAAATCAAAAAACGCTGCAAACATTCTGAAATGCGCACAAAACCAAAAATTTTCGGAAAATTCGGAAAAAAATTAAAAGTTGAAAATTTTCAAAAATTCTTAGTTTTGTGCGCTTTTTGCGCGATTTCCCACGTTTTTCGGTTTTTCGAAATTTTTCGAAAAAATTGAAATTTCTCAAACGGGTACCCCTTTGAGAATTTTCAAAAATTTTCGAAATTTTAAAAAAATTAAAAATGGCTGCAAATGGCGTGAAACGCGAAGAAAACTAAGAATTTTCGAAATTTTCGACAAAAATTTTTAATTCAGCAGAGACGGGTGAGGCACAGCCCTAAACAAGCAGAGAAGTGTGAGACAGAGAGTGAGGCGAAGACGTGGTGAGTCACAGAAAATGGGAAGCAGAGATCGGGTGAGGCAGACACCGAGTCAAGCATGTACAGGCTGATGCACACACCGCATCAAGCAGAGACCGGTGAGGCGCATGACGAGTGACGCAGAGACCTTGTTAACCAGAGACGGAGTCAAGCACAGACCTGGTGAATCACACACCGTGTACAGCAGATACCGGCTGTCTCACATTCTGAGTACGGCTGAGACTGTGTGAAGTAGACAGTGCGGCGGAGTCTAGCCCTGATAGGGATGGGACAGGTCAAATTTAGAAGAAAAAAATTACAAATTTTTCGAAAAATCAAAAAACGCTGCAAACCTTCTGAAATGCGCACAAAACCAAAAATTTTCGGAAAATTCGGAAAAAAATTAAAAGTTGAAAATTTTCAAAAATTCTTAGTTTTGTGCGCTTTTTGCGCGATTTCCCACGTTTTTCGGTTTTTCGAAATTTTTCGAAAAAATTGAAATTTCTCAAAGGGGTACCCCTTTGAGAATTTTCAAAAATTTTCGAAATTTTAAAAAAATTAAAAATGGCTGCAAATGGCGTGAAACGCGAAGAAAACTAAGAATTTTCGAAATTTTCGACAAAAATTTTTAATTCAGCAGAGACGGGTGAGGCACAGCCCTAAACAAGCAGAGAAGTGTGAGACAGAGAGTGAGGCGAAGACGTGGTGAGTCACAGAAAATGGGAAGCAGAGATCGGGTGAGGCAGACACCGAGTCAAGCATGTACAGGCTGATGCACACACCGCATCAAGCAGAGACCGGTGAGGCGCATGACGAGTGACGCAGAGACCTTGTTAACCAGAGACGGAGTCAAGCACAGACCTGGTGAATCACACACCGTGTACAGCAGATACCGGCTGTCTCACATTCTGAGTACGGCTGAGACTGTGTGAAGTAGACAGTGCGGCGGAGTCTAGCCCTGATAGGGATGGGACAGGTCAAATTTAGAAGAAAAAAATTACAAATTTTTCGAAAAATCAAAAAACGCTGCAAACCTTCTGAAATGCGCACAAAACCAAACATTTTCGGAAAATTCGGAAAAAAATTAAAAGTTGAAAATTTTCAAAAATTCTTAGTTTTGTGCGCTTTTTGCGCGATTTCCCACGTTTTTCGGTTTTTCGAAATTTTTCGAAAAAATTGAAATTTCTCAAAGGGGTACCCCTTTGAGAATTTTCAAAAATTTTCGAAATTTTAAAAAAATTAAAAATGGCTGCAAATGGCGTGAAACGCGAAGAAAACTAAGAATTTTCGAAATTTTCGACAAAAAATTTTAATTCAGCAGAGACGGGTGAGGCACAGCCCTAAACAAGCAGAGAAGTGTGAGACAGAGAGTGAGGCGAAGACGTGGTGAGTCACAGAAAATGGGAAGCAGAGATCGGGTGAGGCAGACACCGAGTCAAGCATGTACAGGCTGATGCACACACCGCATCAAGCAGAGACCGGTGAGGCGCATGACGAGTGACGCAGAGACCTTGTTAACCAGAGACGGAGTCAAGCACAGACCTGGTGAATCACACACCGTGTACAGCAGATACCGGCTGTCTCACATTCTGAGTACGGCTGAGACTGTGTGAAGTAGACAGTGCGGCGGAGTCTAGCCCTGATAGGGATGGGACAGGTCAAATTTAGAAGAAAAAAATTACAAATTTTTCTAAAAATCAAAAAACGCTGCAAACCTTCTGAAATGCGCACAAAACCAAACATTTTCGGAAAATTCGGAAAAAAATTAAAAGTTGAAAATTTTCAAAAATTCTTAGTTTTGTGCGCTTTTTGGACGATTTCCCACGTTTTTCGGTTTTTCGAAATTTTTCGAAAAAATTGAAATTTCTCAAAGGGGTACCCCTTTGAGAATTTTCAAAAATTTTCGAAATTTTAAAAAAATTAAAAATGGCTGCAAATGGCGTGAAACGCGAAGAAAACTAAGAATTTTCGAAATTTTCGACAAAAATTTTTAATTAGCAGAGACGGGTGAGGCACAGCCCTAAACAAGCAGAGAAGTGTGAGACAGAGAGTGAGGCGAAGACGTGGTGAGTCACAGAAAATGGGAAGCAGAGATCGGGTGATGCAGACACCGAGTCAAGCATGTACAGGCTGATGCACACACCGCATCAAGCAGAGACCGGTGAGGCGCATGACGAGTGACGCAGAGACCTTGTTAACCAGAGACGGAGTCAAGCACAGACCTGGTGAATCACACACCGTGTACAGCAGATACCGGCTGTCTCACATTCTGAGTACGGCTGAGACTGTGTGAAGTAGACATTGCGGCGGAGTCTAGCCCTGATAGGGATGGGACAGGTCAAATTTAGAAGAAAAAAATTACAAATTTTTCGAAAAATCAAAAAACGCTGCAAACCTTCTGAAATGCGCACAAAACCAAAAATTTTCGGAAAATTCGGAAAAAAATTAAAAGTTGAAAATTTTCAAAAATTCTTAGTTTTGTGCGCTTTTTGCGCGATTTCCCACGTTTTTCGGTTTTTCGAAATTTTTCGAAAAAATTGAAATTTCTCAAAGGGGTACCCCTTTGAGAATTTTCAAAAATTTTCGAAATTTTAAAAAAATTAAAAATGGCTGCAAATGGCGTGAAACGCGAAGAAAACTAAGAATTTTCGAAATTTTCGACAAAAATTTTTAATTCAGCAGAGACGGGTGAGGCACAGCCCTAAACAAGCAGAGAAGTGTGAGACAGAGAGTGAGGCGAAGACGTGGTGAGTCACAGAAAATGGGAAGCAGAGATCGGGTGAGGCAGACACCGAGTCAAGCATGTACAGGCTGATGCACACACCGCATCAAGCAGAGACCGGTGAGGCGCATGACGAGTGACGCAGAGACCTTGTTAACCAGAGACGGAGTCAAGCACAGACCTGGTGAATCACACACCGTGTACAGCAGATACCGGCTGTCTCACATTCTGAGTACGGCTGAGACTGTGTGAAGTAGACAGTGCGGCGGAGTCTAGTCCTGATAGGGATGGGACAGGTCAAATTTAGAAGAAAAAAATTACAAATTTTTCGAAAAATCAAAAAACGCTGCAAACCTTCTGAAATGCGCACAAAACCAAAAATTTTCGGAAAATTCGGAAAAAAATTAAAAGTTGAAAATTTTCAAAAATTCTTAGTTTTGTGCGCTTTTTGCGCGATTTCCCACGTGTTTCGGTTTTTCGAAATTTTTCGAAAAAATTGAAATTTCTCAAAGGGGTACCCCTTTGAGAATTTTCAAAAATTTTCGAAATTTTAAAAAAATTAAAAATGGCTGCAAATGGCGTGAAACGCGAAGAAAACTAAGAATTTTCGAAATTTTCGACAAAAATTTTTAATTCAGCAGAGACGGGTGAGGCACAGCCCTAAACAAGCAGAGAAGTGTGAGACAGAGAGTGAGGCGAAGACGTGGTGAGTCACAGAAAATGGGAAGCAGAGATCGGGTGAGGCAGACACCGAGTCAAGCATGTACAGGCTGATGCACACACCGCATCAAGCAGAGACCGGTGAGGCGCATGACGAGTGACGCAGAGACCTTGTTAACCAGAGACGGAGTCAAGCACAGACCTGGTGAATCACACACCGTGTACAGCAGATACCGGCTGTCTCACATTCTGAGTACGGCTGAGACTGTGTGAAGTAGACAGTGCGGCGGAGTCTAGCCCTGATAGGGATGGGACAGGTCAAATTTAGAAGAAAAAAATTACAAATTTTTCTAAAAATCAAAAAACGCTGCAAACCTTCTGAAATGCGCACAAAACCAAACATTTTCGGAAAATTCGGAAAAAAATTAAAAGTTGAAAATTTTCAAAAATTCTTAGTTTTGTGCGCTTTTTGCGCGATTTCCCACGTTTTTCGGTTTTTCGAAATTTTTCGAAAAAATTGAAATTTCTCAAAGGGGTACCCCTTTGAGAATTTTCAAAAATTTTCGAAATTTTAAAAAAATTAAAAATGGCTGCAAATGGCGTGAAACGCGAAGAAAACTAAGAATTTTCGACAAAAAATTTGATTTCAGCAGAGACGGGTGAGGCACAGCCCTAAACAAGCAGAGAAGTGTGAGACAGAGAGAGTGAGGCGAAGACGTGGTGAGTCACAGAAAATGGGAAGCAGAGATCGGGTGAGGCAGACACCGAGTCAAGCATGTATAGGCTGATGCACACACCGCATCAAGCAGAGACCGGTGAGGCGCATGACGAGTGACGCAGAGACCTTGTTAACCAGAGACGGAGTCAAGCACAGACATGGTGAATCACACACCGTGTACAGCAGATACCGGCTGTCTCACATTCTGAGTACGGCTGAGACTGTGTGAAGTAGACAGTGCGGCGGAGTCTAGCCCTGATAGGGATGGGACAGGTCAAATTTAGAAGAAAAAAATTACAAATTTTTCGAAAAATCAAAAAACGCTGCAAACCTTCTGAAATGCGCACAAAACCAAACATTTTCGGAAAATTCGGAAAAAAATTAAAAGTTGAAAATTTTCAAAAATTCTTAGTTTTGTGCGCTTTTTGGACGATTTCCCACGTTTTTCGGTTTTTCGAAATTTTTCGAAAAAATTGAAATTTCTCAAAGGGGTACCCCTTTGAGAATTTTCAAAAATTTTCGAAATTTTAAAAAAATTAAAAATGGCTGCAAATGGCGTGAAACGCGAAGAAAACTAAGAATTTTCGAAATTTTCGACAAAAATTTTTAATTCAGCAGAGACGGGTGAGGCACAGCCCTAAACAAGCAGAGAAGTGTGAGACAGAGAGTGAGGCGAAGACGTGGTGAGTCACAGAAAATGGGAAGCAGAGATCGGGTGAGGCAGACACCGAGTCAAGCATGTACAGGCTGATGCACACACCGCATCAAGCAGAGACCGGTGAGGCGCATGACGAGTGACGCAGAGACCTTGTTAACCAGAGACGGAGTCAAGCACAGACCTGGTGAATCACACACCGTGTACAGCAGATACCGGCTGTCTCACATTCTGAGTACGGCTGAGACTGTGTGAAGTAGACAGTGCGGCGGAGTCTAGCCCTGATAGGGATGGGACAGGTCAAATTTAGAAGAAAAAAATTACAAATTTTTCGAAAAATCAAAAAACGCTGCAAACCTTCTGAAATGCGCACAAAACCAAAAATTTTCGGAAAATTCGGAAAAAAATTAAAAGTTGAAAATTTTCAAAAATTCTTAGTTTTGTGCGCTTTTTGCGCGATTTCCCACGTTTTTCGGTTTTTCGAAATTTTTCGAAAAAATTGAAATTTCTCAAAGGGGTACCCCTTTGAGAATTTTCAAAAATTTTCGAAATTTTAAAAAAATTAAAAATGGCTGCAAATGGCGTGAAACGCGAAGAAAACTAAGAATTTTCGAAATTTTCGACAAAAATTTTTAATTCAGCAGAGACGGGTGAGGCACAGCCCTAAACAAGCAGAGAAGTGTGAGACAGAGAGTGAGGCGAAGACGTGGTGAGTCACAGAAAATGGGAAGCAGAGATCGGGTGAGGCAGACACCGAGTCAAGCATGTACAGGCTGATGCACACACCGCATCAAGCAGAGACCGGTGAGGCGCATGACGAGTGAAGCAGAGACCTTGTTAACCAGAGACGGAGTCAAGCACAGACCTGGTGAATCACACACCGTGTACAGCAGATACCGGCTGTCTCACATTCTGAGTACGGCTGAGACTGTGTGAAGTAGACAGTGCGGCGGAGTCTAGCCCTGATAGGGATGGGACAGGTCAAATTTAGAAGAAAAAAATTACAAATTTTTCTAAAAATCAAAAAACGCTGCAAACCTTCTGAAATGCGCACAAAACCAAACATTTTCGGAAAATTCGGAAAAAAATTAAAAGTTGAAAATTTTCAAAAATTCTTAGTTTTGTGCGCTTTTTGCGCGATTTCCCACGTTTTTCGGTTTTTCGAAATTTTTCGAAAAAATTGAAATTTCTCAAAGGGGTACCCCTTTGAGAATTTTCAAAAATTTTCGAAATTTTAAAAAAATTAAAAATGGCTGCAAATGGCGTGAAACGCGAAGAAAACTAAGAATTTTCGAAATTTTCGACAAAAATTTTTAATTCAGCAGAGACGGGTGAGGCACAGCCCTAAACAAGCAGAGAAGTGTGAGACAGAGAGTGAGGCGAAGACGTGGTGAGTCACAGAAAATGGGAAGCAGAGATCGGGTGAGGCAGACACCGAGTCAAGCATGTACAGGCTGATGCACACACCGCATCAAGCAGAGACCGGTGAGGCGCATGACGAGTGACGCAGAGACCTTGTTAACCAGAGACGGAGTCAAGCACAGACCTGGTGAATCACACACCGTGTACAGCAGATACCGGCTGTCTCACATTCTGAGTACGGCTGAGACTGTGTGAAGTAGACAGTGCGGCGGAGTCTAGTCCTGATAGGGATGGGACAGGTCAAATTTAGAAGAAAAAAATTACAAATTTTTCGAAAAATCAAAAAACGCTGCAAACCTTTTGAAATGCGCACAAAACCAAAAATTTTCGGAAAATTCGGAAAAAAATTAAAAGTTGAAAATTTTCAAAAATTCTTAGTTTTGTGCGCTTTTTGCGCGATTTCCCACGTTTTTCGGTTTTTCGAAATTTTTCGAAAAAATTGAAATTTCTCAAAGGGGTACCCCTTTGAGAATTTTCAAAAATTTTCGAAATTTTAAAAAAATTAAAAATGGCTGCAAATGGCGTGAAACGCGAAGAAAACTAAGAATTTTCGAAATTTTCGACAAAAAATTTGATTTCAGCAGAGACGGGTGAGGCACAGCCCTAAACAAGCAGAGAAGTGTGAGACAGAGAGAGTGAGGCGAAGACGTGGTGAGTCACAGAAAATGGGAAGCAGAGATCGGGTGAGGCAGACACCGAGTCAAGCATGTACAGGCTGATGCACACACCGCATCAAGCAGAGACCGGTGAGGCGCATGACGAGTGACGCAGAGACCTTGTTAACCAGAGACGGAGTCAAGCACAGACATGGTGAATCACACACCGTGTACAGCAGATACCGGCTGTCTCACATTCTGAGTACGGCTGAGACTGTGTGAAGTAGACAGTGCGGCGGAGTCTAGCCCTGATAGGGATGGGACAGGTCAAATTTAGAAGAAAAAAATTACAAATTTTTCTAAAAATCAAAAAACGCTGCAAACCTTCTGAAATGCGCACAAAACCAAACATTTTCGGAAAATTCGGAAAAAAATTAAAAGTTGAAAATTTTCAAAAATTCTTAGTTTTGTGCGCTTTTTGGACGATTTCCCAGGTTTTTCGGTTTTTCGAAATTTTTCGAAAAAATTGAAATTTCTCAAAGGGGTACCCCTTTGAGAATTTTCAAAAATTTTCGAAATTTTAAAAAAATTAAAAATGGCTGCAAATGGCGTGAAACGCGAAGAAAACTAAGAATTTTCGAAATTTTCGACAAAAATTTTTAATTAGCAGAGACGGGTGAGGCACAGCCCTAAACAAGCAGAGAAGTGTGAGACAGAGAGTGAGGCGAAGACGTGGTGAGTCACAGAAAATGGGAAGCAGAGATCGGGTGATGCAGACACCGAGTCAAGCATGTACAGGCTGATGCACACACCGCATCAAGCAGAGACCGGTGAGGCGCATGACGAGTGACGCAGAGACCTTGTTAACCAGAGACGGAGTCAAGCACAGACCTGGTGAATCACACACCGTGTACAGCAGATACCGGCTGTCTCACATTCTGAGTACGGCTGAGACTGTGTGAAGTAGACATTGCGGCGGAGTCTAGCCCTGATAGGGATGGGACAGGTCAAATTTAGAAGAAAAAAATTACAAATTTTTCGAAAAATCAAAAAACGCTGCAAACCTTCTGAAATGCGCACAAAACCAAAAATTTTCGGAAAATTCGGAAAAAAATTAAAAGTTGAAAATTTTCAAAAATTCTTAGTTTTGTGCGCTTTTTGCGCGATTTCCCACGTTTTTCGGTTTTTCGAAATTTTTCGAAAAAATTGAAATTTCTCAAAGGGGTACCCCTTTGAGAATTTTCAAAAATTTTCGAAATTTTAAAAAAATTAAAAATGGCTGCAAATGGCGTGAAACGCGAAGAAAACTAAGAATTTTCGAAATTTTCGACAAAAATTTTTAATTCAGCAGAGACGGGTGAGGCACAGCCCTAAACAAGCAGAGAAGTGTGAGACAGAGAGTGAGGCGAAGACGTGGTGAGTCACAGAAAATGGGAAGCAGAGATCGGGTGAGGCAGACACCGAGTCAAGCATGTACAGGCTGATGCACACACCGCATCAAGCAGAGACCGGTGAGGCGCATGACGAGTGACGCAGAGACCTTGTTAACCAGAGACGGAGTCAAGCACAGACCTGGTGAATCACACACCGTGTACAGCAGATACCGGCTGTCTCACATTCTGAGTACGGCTGAGACTGTGTGAAGTAGACAGTGCGGCGGAGTCTAGTCCTGATAGGGATGGGACAGGTCAAATTTAGAAGAAAAAAATTACAAATTTTTCGAAAAATCAAAAAACGCTGCAAACCTTTTGAAATGCGCACAAAACCAAAAATTTTCGGAAAATTCGGAAAAAAATTAAAAGTTGAAAATTTTCAAAAATTCTTAGTTTTGTGCGCTTTTTGCGCGATTTCCCACGTTTTTCGGTTTTTCGAAATTTTTCGAAAAAATTGAAATTTCTCAAAGGGGTACCCCTTTGAGAATTTTCAAAAATTTTCGAAATTTTAAAAAAATTAAAAATGGCTGCAAATGGCGTGAAACGCGAAGAAAACTAAGAATTTTCGAAATTTTCGACAAAAAATTTGATTTCAGCAGAGACGGGTGAGGCACAGCCCTAAACAAGCAGAGAAGTGTGAGACAGAGAGAGTGAGGCGAAGACGTGGTGAGTCACAGAAAATGGGAAGCAGAGATCGGGTGAGGCAGACACCGAGTCAAGCATGTACAGGCTGATGCACACACCGCATCAAGCAGAGACCGGTGAGGCGCATGACGAGTGACGCAGAGACCTTGTTAACCAGAGACGGAGTCAAGCACAGACATGGTGAATCACACACCGTGTACAGCAGATACCGGCTGTCTCACATTCTGAGTACGGCTGAGACTGTGTGAAGTAGACAGTGCGGCGGAGTCTAGCCCTGATAGGGATGGGACAGGTCAAATTTAGAAGAAAAAAATTACAAATTTTTCTAAAAATCAAAAAACGCTGCAAACCTTCTGAAATGCGCACAAAACCAAACATTTTCGGAAAATTCGGAAAAAAATTAAAAGTTGAAAATTTTCAAAAATTCTTAGTTTTGTGCGCTTTTTGGACGATTTCCCAGGTTTTTCGGTTTTTCGAAATTTTTCGAAAAAATTGAAATTTCTCAAAGGGGTACCCCTTTGAGAATTTTCAAAAATTTTCGAAATTTTAAAAAAATTAAAAATGGCTGCAAATGGCGTGAAACGCGAAGAAAACTAAGAATTTTCGAAATTTTCGACAAAAATTTTTAATTAGCAGAGACGGGTGAGGCACAGCCCTAAACAAGCAGAGAAGTGTGAGACAGAGAGTGAGGCGAAGACGTGGTGAGTCACAGAAAATGGGAAGCAGAGATCGGGTGATGCAGACACCGAGTCAAGCATGTACAGGCTGATGCACACACCGCATCAAGCAGAGACCGGTGAGGCGCATGACGAGTGACGCAGAGACCTTGTTAACCAGAGACGGAGTCAAGCACAGACCTGGTGAATCACACACCGTGTACAGCAGATACCGGCTGTCTCACATTCTGAGTACGGCTGAGACTGTGTGAAGTAGACATTGCGGCGGAGTCTAGCCCTGATAGGGATGGGACAGGTCAAATTTAGAAGAAAAAAATTACAAATTTTTCGAAAAATCAAAAAACGCTGCAAACCTTCTGAAATGCGCACAAAACCAAAAATTTTCGGAAAATTCGGAAAAAAATTAAAAGTTGAAAATTTTCAAAAATTCTTAGTTTTGTGCGCTTTTTGCGCGATTTCCCACGTTTTTCGGTTTTTCGAAATTTTTCGAAAAAATTGAAATTTCTCAAAGGGGTACCCCTTTGAGAATTTTCAAAAATTTTCGAAATTTTAAAAAAATTAAAAATGGCTGCAAATGGCGTGAAACGCGAAGAAAACTAAGAATTTTCGAAATTTTCGACAAAAATTTTTAATTCAGCAGAGACGGGTGAGGCACAGCCCTAAACAAGCAGAGAAGTGTGAGACAGAGAGTGAGGCGAAGACGTGGTGAGTCACAGAAAATGGGAAGCAGAGATCGGGTGAGGCAGACACCGAGTCAAGCATGTACAGGCTGATGCACACACCGCATCAAGCAGAGACCGGTGAGGCGCATGACGAGTGACGCAGAGACCTTGTTAACCAGAGACGGAGTCAAGCACAGACCTGGTGAATCACACACCGTGTACAGCAGATACCGGCTGTCTCACATTCTGAGTACGGCTGAGACTGTGTGAAGTAGACAGTGCGGCGGAGTCTAGTCCTGATAGGGATGGGACAGGTCAAATTTAGAAGAAAAAAATTACAAATTTTTCGAAAAATCAAAAAACGCTGCAAACCTTCTGAAATGCGCACAAAACCAAAAATTTTCGGAAAATTCGGAAAAAAATTAAAAGTTGAAAATTTTCAAAAATTCTTAGTTTTGTGCGCTTTTTGCGCGATTTCCCACGTGTTTCGGTTTTTCGAAATTTTTCGAAAAAATTGAAATTTCTCAAAGGGGTACCCCTTTGAGAATTTTCAAAAATTTTCGAAATTTTAAAAAAATTAAAAATGGCTGCAAATGGCGTGAAACGCGAAGAAAACTAAGAATTTTCGAAATTTTCGACAAAAATTTTTAATTCAGCAGAGACGGGTGAGGCACAGCCCTAAACAAGCAGAGAAGTGTGAGACAGAGAGTGAGGCGAAGACGTGGTGAGTCACAGAAAATGGGAAGCAGAGATCGGGTGAGGCAGACACCGAGTCAAGCATGTACAGGCTGATGCACACACCGCATCAAGCAGAGACCGGTGAGGCGCATGACGAGTGACGCAGAGACCTTGTTAACCAGAGACGGAGTCAAGCACAGACCTGGTGAATCACACACCGTGTACAGCAGATACCGGCTGTCTCACATTCTGAGTACGGCTGAGACTGTGTGAAGTAGACAGTGCGGCGGAGTCTAGCCCTGATAGGGATGGGACAGGTCAAATTTAGAAGAAAAAAATTACAAATTTTTCTAAAAATCAAAAAACGCTGCAAACCTTCTGAAATGCGCACAAAACCAAACATTTTCGGAAAATTCGGAAAAAAATTAAAAGTTGAAAATTTTCAAAAATTCTTAGTTTTGTGCGCTTTTTGCGCGATTTCCCACGTTTTTCGGTTTTTCGAAATTTTTCGAAAAAATTGAAATTTCTCAAAGGGGTACCCCTTTGAGAATTTTCAAAAATTTTCGAAATTTTAAAAAAATTAAAAATGGCTGCAAATGGCGTGAAACGCGAAGAAAACTAAGAATTTTCGAAATTTTCGACAAAAAATTTGATTTCAGCAGAGACGGGTGAGGCACAGCCCTAAACAAGCAGAGAAGTGTGAGACAGAGAGAGTGAGGCGAAGACGTGGTGAGTCACAGAAAATGGGAAGCAGAGATCGGGTGAGGCAGACACCGAGTCAAGCATGTATAGGCTGATGCACACACCGCATCAAGCAGAGACCGGTGAGGCGCATGACGAGTGACGCAGAGACCTTGTTAACCAGAGACGGAGTCAAGCACAGACCTGGTGAATCACACACCGTGTACAGCAGATACCGGCTGTCTCACATTCTGAGTACGGCTGAGACTGTGTGAAGTAGACAGTGCGGCGGAGTCTAGCCCTGATAGGGATGGGACAGGTCAAATTTAGAAGAAAAAAATTACAAATTTTTCTAAAAATCAAAAAACGCTGCAAACCTTCTGAAATGCGCACAAAACCAAACATTTTCGGAAAATTCGGAAAAAAATTAAAAGTTGAAAATTTTCAAAAATTCTTAGTTTTGTGCGCTTTTTGGACGATTTCCCACGTTTTTCGGTTTTTCGAAATTTTTCGAAAAAATTGAAATTTCTCAAAGGGGTACCCCTTTGAGAATTTTCAAAAATTTTCGAAATTTTAAAAAAATTAAAAATGGCTGCAAATGGCGTGAAACGCGAAGAAAACTAAGAATTTTCGAAATTTTCGACAAAAATTTTTAATTAGCAGAGACGGGTGAGGCACAGCCCTAAACAAGCAGAGAAGTGTGAGACAGAGAGTGAGGCGAAGACGTGGTGAGTCACAGAAAATGGGAAGCAGAGATCGGGTGATGCAGACACCGAGTCAAGCATGTACAGGCTGATGCACACACCGCACAAGCAGAGACCGGTGAGGCGCATGACGAGTGACGCAGAGACCTTGTTAACCAGAGACGGAGTCAAGCACAGACCTGGTGAATCACACACCGTGTACAGCAGATACCGGCTGTCTCACATTCTGAGTACGGCTGAGACTGTGTGAAGTAGACAGTGCGGCGGAGTCTAGTCCTGATAGGGATGGGACAGGTCAAATTTAGAAGAAAAAAATTACAAATTTTTCGAAAAATCAAAAAACGCTGCAAACCTTCTGAAATGCGCACAAAACCAAAAATTTTCGGAAAATTCGGAAAAAAATTAAAAGTTGAAAATTTTCAAAAATTCTTAGTTTTGTGCGCTTTTTGCGCGATTTCCCACGTGTTTCGGTTTTTCGAAATTTTTCGAAAAAATTGAAATTTCTCAAAGGGGTACCCCTTTGAGAATTTTCAAAAATTTTCGAAATTTTAAAAAAATTAAAAATGGCTGCAAATGGCGTGAAACGCGAAGAAAACTAAGAATTTTCGAAATTTTCGACAAAAATTTTTAATTCAGCAGAGACGGGTGAGGCACAGCCCTAAACAAGCAGAGAAGTGTGAGACAGAGAGTGAGGCGAAGACGTGGTGAGTCACAGAAAATGGGAAGCAGAGATCGGGTGAGGCAGACACCGAGTCAAGCATGTACAGGCTGATGCACACACCGCATCAAGCAGAGACCGGTGAGGCGCATGACGAGTGACGCAGAGACCTTGTTAACCAGAGACGGAGTCAAGCACAGACCTGGTGAATCACACACCGTGTACAGCAGATACCGGCTGTCTCACATTCTGAGTACGGCTGAGACTGTGTGAAGTAGACAGTGCGGCGGAGTCTAGCCCTGATAGGGATGGGACAGGTCAAATTTAGAAGAAAAAAATTACAAATTTTTCTAAAAATCAAAAAACGCTGCAAACCTTCTGAAATGCGCACAAAACCAAACATTTTCGGAAAATTCGGAAAAAAATTAAAAGTTGAAAATTTTCAAAAATTCTTAGTTTTGTGCGCTTTTTGCGCGATTTCCCACGTTTTTCGGTTTTTCGAAATTTTTCGAAAAAATTGAAATTTCTCAAAGGGGTACCCCTTTGAGAATTTTCAAAAATTTTCGAAATTTTAAAAAAATTAAAAATGGCTGCAAATGGCGTGAAACGCGAAGAAAACTAAGAATTTTCGAAATTTTCGACAAAAAATTTGATTTCAGCAGAGACGGGTGAGGCACAGCCCTAAACAAGCAGAGAAGTGTGAGACAGAGAGAGTGAGGCGAAGACGTGGTGAGTCACAGAAAATGGGAAGCAGAGATCGGGTGAGGCAGACACCGAGTCAAGCATGTATAGGCTGATGCACACACCGCATCAAGCAGAGACCGGTGAGGCGCATGACGAGTGACGCAGAGACCTTGTTAACCAGAGACGGAGTCAAGCACAGACATGGTGAATCACACACCGTGTACAGCAGATACCGGCTGTCTCACATTCTGAGTACGGCTGAGACTGTGTGAAGTAGACAGTGCGGCGGAGTCTAGCCCTGATAGGGATGGGACAGGTCAAATTTAGAAGAAAAAAATTACAAATTTTTCTAAAAATCAAAAAACGCTGCAAACCTTCTGAAATGCGCACAAAACCAAACATTTTCGGAAAATTCGGAAAAAAATTAAAAGTTGAAAATTTTCAAAAATTCTTAGTTTTGTGCGCTTTTTGGACGATTTCCCACGTTTTTCGGTTTTTCGAAATTTTTCGAAAAAATTGAAATTTCTCAAAGGGGTACCCCTTTGAGAATTTTCAAAAATTTTCGAAATTTTAAAAAAATTAAAAATGGCTGCAAATGGCGTGAAACGCGAAGAAAACTAAGAATTTTCGAAATTTTCGACAAAAATTTTTAATTAGCAGAGACGGGTGAGGCACAGCCCTAAACAAGCAGAGAAGTGTGAGACAGAGAGTGAGGCGAAGACGTGGTGAGTCACAGAAAATGGGAAGCAGAGATCGGGTGATGCAGACACCGAGTCAAGCATGTACAGGCTGATGCACACACCGCACAAGCAGAGACCGGTGAGGCGCATGACGAGTGACGCAGAGACCTTGTTAACCAGAGACGGAGTCAAGCACAGACATGGTGAATCACACACCGTGTACAGCAGATACCGGCTGTCTCACATTCTGAGTACGGCTGAGACTGTGTGAAGTAGACAGTGCGGCGGAGTCTAGCCCTGATAGGGATGGGACAGGTCAAATTTAGAAGAAAAAAATTACAAATTTTTCGAAAAATCAAAAAACGCTGCAAACCTTCTGAAATGCGCACAAAACCAAAAATTTTCGGAAAATTCGGAAAAAAATTAAAAGTTGAAAATTTTCAAAAATTCTTAGTTTTGTGCGCTTTTTGCGCGATTTCCCACGTTTTTCGGTTTTTCGAAATTTTTCGAAAAAATTGAAATTTCTCAAAGGGGTACCCCTTTGAGAATTTTCAAAAATTTTCGAAATTTTAAAAAAATTAAAAATGGCTGCAAATGGCGTGAAACGCGAAGAAAACTAAGAATTTTCGAAATTTTCGACAAAAATTTTTAATTCAGCAGAGACGGGTGAGGCACAGCCCTAAACAAGCAGAGAAGTGTGAGACAGAGAGTGAGGCGAAGACGTGGTGAGTCACAGAAAATGGGAAGCAGAGATCGGGTGAGGCAGACACCGAGTCAAGCATGTACAGGCTGATGCACACACCGCATCAAGCAGAGACCGGTGAGGCGCATGACGAGTGACGCAGAGACCTTGTTAACCAGAGACGGAGTCAAGCACAGACCTGGTGAATCACACACCGTGTACAGCAGATACCGGCTGTCTCACATTCTGAGTACGGCTGAGACTGTGTGAAGTAGACAGTGCGGCGGAGTCTAGCCCTGATAGGGATGGGACAGGTCAAATTTAGAAGAAAAAAATTACAAATTTTTCGAAAAATCAAAAAACGCTGCAAACCTTCTGAAATGCGCACAAAACCAAAAATTTTCGGAAAATTCGGAAAAAAATTAAAAGTTGAAAATTTTCAAAAATTCTTAGTTTTGTGCGCTTTTTGCGCGATTTCCCACGTTTTTCGGTTTTTCGAAATTTTTCGAAAAAATTGAAATTTCTCAAAGGGGTACCCCTTTGAGAATTTTCAAAAATTTTCGAAATTTTAAAAAAATTAAAAATGGCTGCAAATGGCGTGAAACGCGAAGAAAACTAAGAATTTTCGAAATTTTCGACAAAAATTTTTAATTCAGCAGAGACGGGTGAGGCACAGCCCTAAACAAGCAGAGAAGTGTGAGACAGAGAGTGAGGCGAAGACGTGGTGAGTCAACGAAAATGGGAAGCAGAGATCGGGTGAGGCAGACACCGAGTCAAGCATGTACAGGCTGATGCACACACCGCATCAAGCAGAGACCGGTGAGGCGCATGACGAGTGACGCAGAGACCTTGTTAACCAGAGACGGAGTCAAGCACAGACCTGGTGAATCACACACCGTGTACAGCAGATACCGGCTGTCTCACATTCTGAGTACGGCTGAGACTGTGTGAAGTAGACAGTGCGGCGGAGTCTAGCCCTGATAGGGATGGGACAGGTCAAATTTAGAAGAAAAAAATTACAAATTTTTCTAAAAATCAAAAAACGCTGCAAACCTTCTGAAATGCGCACAAAACCAAAAATTTTCGGAAAATTCGGAAAAAAATTAAAAGTTGAAAATTTTCAAAAATTCTTAGTTTTGTGCGCTTTTTGCGCGATTTCCCACGTTTTTCGGTTTTTCGAAATTTTTCGAAAAAATTGAAATTTCTCAAAGGGGTACCCCTTTGAGAATTTTCAAAAATTTTCGAAATTTTAAAAAAATTAAAAATGGCTGCAAATGGCGTGAAACGCGAAGAAAACTAAGAATTTTCGAAATTTTCGACAAAAATTTTTAATTCAGCAGAGACGGGTGAGGCACAGCCCTAAACAAGCAGAGAAGTGTGAGACAGAGAGTGAGGCGAAGACGTGGTGAGTCACAGAAAATGGGAAGCAGAGATCGGGTGAGGCAGACACCGAGTCAAGCATGTACAGGCTGATGCACACACCGCATCAAGCAGAGACCGGTGAGGCGCATGACGAGTGACGCAGAGACCTTGTTAACCAGAGACGGAGTCAAGCACAGACCTGGTGAATCACACACCGTGTACAGCAGATACCGGCTGTCTCACATTCTGAGTACGGCTGAGACTGTGTGAAGTAGACAGTGCGGCGGAGTCTAGCTCTGATAGGGATGGGACAGGTCAAATTTAGAAGAAAAAAATTACAAATTTTTCGAAAAATCAAAAAACGCTGCAAACCTTCTGAAATGCGCACAAAACCAAAAATTTTCGGAAAATTCGGAAAAAAATTAAAAGTTGAAAATTTTAAAAAATTCTTAGTTTTGTGCGCTTTTTGCGCGATTTCCCACGTTTTTCGGTTTTTCGAAATTTTTCGAAAAAATTGAAATTTCTCAAAGGGGTACCCCTTTGAGAATTTTCAAAAATTTTCGAAATTTTAAAAAAATTAAAAATGGCTGCAAACGGCGTGAAACGCGAAGAAAACTAAGAATTTTCGAAATTTTCGACAAAAAATTTGATTTCAGCAGAGACGGGTGAGGCACAGCCCTAAACAAGCAGAGAAGTGTGAGACAGAGAGAGTGAGGCGAAGACGTGGTGAGTCACAGAAAATGGGAAGCAGAGATCGGGTGAGGCAGACACCGAGTCAAGCATGTACAGGCTGATGCACACACCGCATCAAGCAGAGACCGTTGAGGCGCATGACGAGTGACGCAGAGACCTTGTTAACCAGAGACGGAGTCAAGCACAGACATGGTGAATCACACACCGTGTACAGCAGATACCGGCTGTCTCACATTCTGAGTACGGCTGAGACTGTGTGAAGTAGACAGTGCGGCGGAGTCTAGCCCTGATAGAGATGGGACAGGTCAAATTTAGAAGAAAAAAATTACAAATTTTTCTAAAAATCAAAAAACGCTGCAAACCTTCTGAAATGCGCACAAAACCAAAAATTTTCGGAAAATTCGGAAAAAAATTAAAAGTTGAAAATTTTCAAAAATTCTTAGTTTTGTGCGCTTTTTGCGCGATTTCCCACGTTTTTCGGTTTTTCGAAATTTTTCGAAAAAATTGAAATTTCTCAAAGGGGTACCCCTTTGAGAATTTTCAAAAATTTTCGAAATTTTAAAAAAATTAAAAATGGCTGCAAATGGCGTGAAACGCGAAGAAAACTAAGAATTTTCGAAATTTTCGACAAAAATTTTTAATTCAGCAGAGACGGGTGAGGCACAGCCCTAAACAAGCAGAGAAGTGTGAGACAGAGAGTGAGGCGAAGACGTGGTGAGTCACAGAAAATGGGAAGCAGAGATCGGGTGAGGCAGACACCGAGTCAAGCATGTACAGGCTGATGCACACACCGCATCAAGCAGAGACCGGTGAGGCGCATGACGAGTGACGCAGAGACCTTGTTAACCAGAGACGGAGTCAAGCACAGACCTGGTGAATCACACACCGTGTACAGCAGATACCGGCTGTCTCACATTCTGAGTACGGCTGAGACTGTGTGAAGTAGACAGTGCGGCGGAGTCTAGCTCTGATAGGGATGGGACAGGTCAAATTTAGAAGAAAAAAATTACAAATTTTTCGAAAAATCAAAAAACGCTGCAAACCTTCTGAAATGCGCACAAAACCAAAAATTTTCGGAAAATTCGGAAAAAAATTAAAAGTTGAAAATTTTAAAAAATTCTTAGTTTTGTGCGCTTTTTGCGCGATTTCCCACGTTTTTCGGTTTTTCGAAATTTTTCGAAAAAATTGAAATTTCTCAAAGGGGTACCCCTTTGAGAATTTTCAAAAATTTTCGAAATTTTAAAAAAATTAAAAATGGCTGCAAACGGCGTGAAACGCGAAGAAAACTAAGAATTTTCGAAATTTTCGACAAAAAATTTGATTTCAGCAGAGACGGGTGAGGCACAGCCCTAAACAAGCAGAGAAGTGTGAGACAGAGAGAGTGAGGCGAAGACGTGGTGAGTCACAGAAAATGGGAAGCAGAGATCGGGTGAGGCAGACACCGAGTCAAGCATGTACAGGCTGATGCACACACCGCATCAAGCAGAGACCGTTGAGGCGCATGACGAGTGACGCAGAGACCTTGTTAACCAGAGACGGAGTCAAGCACAGACATGGTGAATCACACACCGTGTACAGCAGATACCGGCTGTCTCACATTCTGAGTACGGCTGAGACTGTGTGAAGTAGACAGTGCGGCGGAGTCTAGCCCTGATAGAGATGGGACAGGTCAAATTTAGAAGAAAAAAATTACAAATTTTTCTAAAAATCAAAAAACGCTGCAAACCTTCTGAAATGCGCACAAAACCAAAAAGTTTCGGAAAATTCGGAAAAAAATTAAAAGTTGAAAATTTTCAAAAATTCTTAGTTTTGTGCGCTTTTTGCGCGATTTCCCACGTTTTTCGGTTTTTCGAAATTTTTCGAAAAAATTGAAATTTCTCAAAGGGGTACCCCTTTGAGAATTTTCAAAAATTTTCGAAATTTTAAAAAAATTAAAAATGGCTGCAAATGGCGTGAAACGCGAAGAAAACTAAGAATTTTCGAAATTTTCGACAAAAATTTTTAATTTCGCAGAGACGGGTGAGGCACAGCCCTAAACAAGCAGAGAAGTGTGAGACAGAGAGAGTGAGGCGAAGACGTGGTGAGTCACAGAAAATGGGAAGCAGAGATCGGGTGAGGCAGACACCGAGTCAAGCATGTACAGGCTGATGCACACACCGCATCAAGCAGAGACCGGTGAGGCGCATGACGAGTGACGCAGAGACCTTGTTAACCAGAGACGGAGTCAAGCACAGACCTGGTGAATCACACACCGTGTACAGCAGATACCGGCTGTCTCACATTCTGAGTACGGCTGAGACTGTGTGAAGTAGACAGTGCGGCGGAGTCTAGTCCTGATAGGGATGGGACAGGTCAAATTTAGAAGAAAAAAATTACAAATTTTTCGAAAAATCAAAAAACGCTGCAAACCTTCTGAAATGCGCACAAAACCAAAAATTTTCGGAAAATTCGAAAAAAAATTAAAAGTTGAAAATTTTCAAAAATTCTTAGTTTTGTGCGCTTTTTGCGCGATTTCCCACGTTTTTCGGTTTTTCGAAATTTTTCGAAAAAATTGAAATTTCTCAAAGGGGTACCCCTTTGAGAATTTTCAAAAATTTTCGAAATTTTAAAAAAATTAAAAATGGCTGCAAATGGCGTGAAACGCGAAGAAAACTAAGAATTTTCGAAATTTTCGACAAAAATTTTTAATTCAGCAGAGACGGGTGAGGCACAGCCCTAAACAAGCAGAGAAGTGTGAGACAGAGAGTGAGGCGAAGACGTGGTGAGTCACAGAAAATGGGAAGCAGAGATCGGGTGAGGCAGACACCGAGTCAAGCATGTACAGGCTGATGCACACACCGCATCAAGCAGAGACCGGTGAGGCGCATGACGAGTGACGCAGAGACCTTGTTAACCAGAGACGGAGTCAAGCACAGACCTGGTGAATCACACACCGTGTACAGCAGATACCGGCTGTCTCACATTCTGAGTACGGCTGAGACTGTGTGAAGTAGACAGTGCGGCGGAGTCTAGCTCTGATAGGGATGGGACAGGTCAAATTTAGAAGAAAAAAATTACAAATTTTTCGAAAAATCAAAAAACGCTGCAAACCTTCTGAAATGCGCACAAAACCAAAAATTTTCGGAAAATTCGGAAAAAAATTAAAAGTTGAAAATTTTAAAAAATTCTTAGTTTTGTGCGCTTTTTGCGCGATTTCCCACGTTTTTCGGTTTTTCGAAATTTTTCGAAAAAATTGAAATTTCTCAAAGGGGTACCCCTTTGAGAATTTTCAAAAATTTTCGAAATTTTAAAAAAATTAAAAATGGCTGCAAACGGCGTGAAACGCGAAGAAAACTAAGAATTTTCGAAATTTTCGACAAAAAATTTGATTTCAGCAGAGACGGGTGAGGCACAGCCCTAAACAAGCAGAGAAGTGTGAGACAGAGAGAGTGAGGCGAAGACGTGGTGAGTCACAGAAAATGGGAAGCAGAGATCGGGTGAGGCAGACACCGAGTCAAGCATGTACAGGCTGATGCACACACCGCATCAAGCAGAGACCGTTGAGGCGCATGACGAGTGACGCAGAGACCTTGTTAACCAGAGACGGAGTCAAGCACAGACATGGTGAATCACACACCGTGTACAGCAGATACCGGCTGTCTCACATTCTGAGTACGGCTGAGACTGTGTGAAGTAGACAGTGCGGCGGAGTCTAGCCCTGATAGAGATGGGACAGGTCAAATTTAGAAGAAAAAAATTACAAATTTTTCTAAAAATCAAAAAACGCTGCAAACCTTCTGAAATGCGCACAAAACCAAAAATTTTCGGAAAATTCGTAAAAAAATTAAAAGTTGAAAATTTTCAAAAATTCTTAGTTTTGTGCGCTTTTTGCGCGATTTCCCACGTTTTTCGGTTTTTCGAAATTTTTCGAAAAAATTGAAATTTCTCAAAGGGGTACCCCTTTGAGAATTTTCAAAAATTTTCGAAATTTTAAAAAAATTAAAAATGGCTGCAAATGGCGTGAAACGCGAAGAAAACTAAGAATTTTCGAAATTTTCGACAAAAATTTTTAATTTCGCAGAGACGGGTGAGGCACAGCCCTAAACAAGCAGAGAAGTGTGAGACAGAGAGAGTGAGGCGAAGACGTGGTGAGTCACAGAAAATGGGAAGCAGAGATCGGGTGAGGCAGACACCGAGTCAAGCATGTACAGGCTGATGCACACACCGCATCAAGCAGAGACCGGTGAGGCGCATGACGAGTGACGCAGAGACCTTGTTAACCAGAGACGGAGTCAAGCACAGACCTGGTGAATCACACACCGTGTACAGCAGATACCGGCTGTCTCACATTCTGAGTACGGCTGAGACTGTGTGAAGTAGACAGTGCGGCGGAGTCTAGTCCTGATAGGGATGGGACAGGTCAAATTTAGAAGAAAAAAATTACAAATTTTTCGAAAAATCAAAAAACGCTGCAAACCTTCTGAAATGCGCACAAAACCAAAAATTTTCGGAAAATTCGAAAAAAAATTAAAAGTTGAAAATTTTCAAAAATTCTTAGTTTTGTGCGCTTTTTGCGCGATTTCCCACGTTTTTCGGTTTTTCGAAATTTTTCGAAAAAATTGAAATTTCTCAAAGGGGTACCCCTTTGAGAATTTTCAAAAATTTTCGAAATTTTAAAAAAATTAAAAATGGCTGCAAATGGCGTGAAACGCGAAGAAAACTAAGAATTTTCGAAATTTTCGACAAAAATTTTGAATTCAGCAGAGACGGGTGAGGCACAGCCCTAAACAAGCAGAGAAGTGTGAGACAGAGAGTGAGGCGAAGACGTGGTGAGTCACAGAAAATGGGAAGCAGAGATCGGGTGAGGCAGACACCGAGTCAAGCATGTACAGGCTGATGCACACACCGCATCAAGCAGAGACCGGTGAGGCGCATGACGAGTGACGCAGAGACCTTGTTAACCAGAGACGGAGTCAAGCACAGACATGGTGAATCACACACCGTGTACAGCAGATACCGGCTGTCTCACATTCTGAGTACGGCTGAGACTGTGTGAAGTAGACAGTGCGGCGGAGTCTAGCCCTGATAGGGATGGGACAGGTCAAATTTAGAAGAAAAAAATTACAAATTTTTCTAAAAATCAAAAAACGCTGCAAACCTTCTGAAATGCGCACAAAACCAAACATTTTCGGAAAATTCGGAAAAAAATTAAAAGTTGAAAATTTTCAAAAATTCTTAGTTTTGTGCGCTTTTTGGACGATTTCCCACGTTTTTCGGTTTTTCGAAATTTTTCGAAAAAATTGAAATTTCTCAAAGGGGTACCCCTTTGAGAATTTTCAAAAATTTTCGAAATTTTAAAAAAATTAAAAATGGCTGCAAATGGCGTGAAACGCGAAGAAAACTAAGAATTTTCGAAATTTTCGACAAAATTTTTTAATTTCGCAGAGACGGGTGAGGCACAGCCCTAAACAAGCAGAGAAGTGTGAGACAGAGAGAGTGAGGCGAAGACGTGGTGAGTCACAGAAAATGGGAAGCAGAGATCGGGTGAGGCAGACACCGAGTCAAGCATGTACAGGCTGATGCACACACCGCATCAAGCAGAGACCGGTGAGGCGCATGACGAGTGACGCAGAGACCTTGTTAACCAGAGACGGAGTCAAGCACAGACCTGGTGAATCACACACCGTGTACAGCAGATACCGGCTGTCTCACATTCTGAGTACGGCTGAGACTGTGTGAAGTAGACAGTGCGGCGGAGTCTAGTCCTGATAGGGATGGGACAGGTCAAATTTAGAAGAAAAAAATTACAAATTTTTCGAAAAATCAAAAAACGCTGCAAACCTTCTGAAATGCGCACAAAACCAAAAATTTTCGGAAAATTCGTAAAAAAATTAAAAGTTGAAAATTTTCAAAAATTCTTAGTTTTGTGCGCTTTTTGCGCGATTTCCCACGTTTTTCGGTTTTTCGAAATTTTTCGAAAAAATTGAAATTTCTCAAAGGGGTACCCCTTTGAGAATTTTCAAAAATTTTCGAAATTTTAAAAAAATTAAAAATGGCTGCAAATGGCGTGAAACGCGAAGAAAACTAAGAATTTTCGAAATTTTCGACAAAAATTTTGAATTCAGCAGAGACGGGTGAGGCACAGCCCTAAACAAGCAGAGAAGTGTGAGACAGAGAGTGAGGCGAAGACGTGGTGAGTCACAGAAAATGGGAAGCAGAGATCGGGTGAGGCAGACACCGAGTCAAGCATGTACAGGCTGATGCACACACCGCATCAAGCAGAGACCGGTGAGGCGCATGACGAGTGACGCAGAGACCTTGTTAACCAGAGACGGAGTCAAGCACAGACATGGTGAATCACACACCGTGTACAGCAGATACCGGCTGTCTCACATTCTGAGTACGGCTGAGACTGTGTGAAGTAGACAGTGCGGCGGAGTCTAGCCCTGATAGGGATGGGACAGGTCAAATTTAGAAGAAAAAAATTACAAATTTTTCGAAAAATCAAAAAACGCTGCAAACCTTCTGAAATGCGCACAAAACCAAACATTTTCGGAAAATTCGGAAAAAAATTAAAAGTTGAAAATTTTCAAAAATTCTTAGTTTTGTGCGCTTTTTGGACGATTTCCCACGTTTTTCGGTTTTTCGAAATTTTTCGAAAAAATTGAAATTTCTCAAAGGGGTACCCCTTTGAGAATTTTCAAAAATTTTCGAAATTTTAAAAAAATTAAAAATGGCTGCAAATGGCGTGAAACGCGAAGAAAACTAAGAATTTTCGAAATTTTCGACAAAATTTTTTAATTTCGCAGAGACGGGTGAGGCACAGCCCTAAACAAGCAGAGAAGTGTGAGACAGAGAGAGTGAGGCGAAGACGTGGTGAGTCACAGAAAATGGGAAGCAGAGATCGGGTGAGGCAGACACCGAGTCAAGCATGTACAGGCTGATGCACACACCGCATCAAGCAGAGACCGGTGAGGCGCATGACGAGTGACGCAGAGACCTTGTTAACCAGAGACGGAGTCAAGCACAGACCTGGTGAATCACACACCGTGTACAGCAGATACCGGCTGTCTCACATTCTGAGTACGGCTGAGACTGTGTGAAGTAGACAGTGCGGCGGAGTCTAGTCCTGATAGGGATGGGACAGGTCAAATTTAGAAGAAAAAAATTACAAATTTTTCGAAAAATCAAAAAACGCTGCAAACCTTCTGAAATGCGCACAAAACCAAAAATTTTCGGAAAATTCGTAAAAAAATTAAAAGTTGAAAATTTTCAAAAATTCTTAGTTTTGTGCGCTTTTTGCGCGATTTCCCACGTTTTTCGGTTTTTCGAAATTTTTCGAAAAAATTGAAATTTCTCAAAGGGGTACCCCTTTGAGAATTTTCAAAAATTTTCGAAATTTTAAAAAAATTAAAAATGGCTGCAAATGGCGTGAAACGCGAAGAAAACTAAGAATTTTCGAAATTTTCGACAAAAATTTTGAATTCAGCAGAGACGGGTGAGGCACAGCCCTAAACAAGCAGAGAAGTGTGAGACAGAGAGTGAGGCGAAGACGTGGTGAGTCACAGAAAATGGGAAGCAGAGATCGGGTGAGGCAGACACCGAGTCAAGCATGTACAGGCTGATGCACACACCGCATCAAGCAGAGACCGGTGAGGCGCATGACGAGTGACGCAGAGACCTTGTTAACCAGAGACGGAGTCAAGCACAGACCTGGTGAATCACACACCGTGTACATTAGATACCGGCTGTCTCACATTCTGAGTACGGCTGAGACTGTGTGAAGTAGACAGTGCGGCGGAGTCTAGTCCTGATAGGGATGGGACAGGTCAAATTTAGAAGAAAAAAATTACAAATTTTTCGAAAAATCAAAAAACGCTGCAAACCTTCTGAAATGCGCACAAAACCAAACATTTTCGGAAAATTCGGAAAAAATTAAAAGTTGAAAATTTTCAAAAATTCTTAGTTTTGTGCGCTTTTTGGACGATTTCCCACGTTTTTCGGTTTTTCGAAATTTTTCGAAAAAATTGAAATTTCTCAAAGGGGTACCCCTTTGAGAATTTTCAAAAATTTTCGAAATTTTAAAAAAATTAAAAATGGCTGCAAATGGCTGCAAATGGCGTGAAACGCGAAGAAAACTAAGAATTTTCGAAATTTTCGACAAAAATTTTTAATTCAGCAGAGACGGGTGAGGCACAGCCCTAAACAAGCAGAGAAGTGTGAGACAGAGAGAGTGAGGCGAAGACGTGGTGAGTCACAGAAAATGGGAAGCAGAGATCGGGTGAGGCAGACACCGAGTCAAGCATGTACAGGCTGATGCACACACCGCATCAAGCAGAGACCGGTGAGGCGCATGACGAGTGACGCAGAGACCTTGTTAACCAGAGACGGAGTCAAGCACAGACCTGGTGAATCACACACCGTGTACAGCAGATACCGGCTGTCTCACATTCTGAGTACGGCTGAGACTGTGTGAAGTAGACAGTGCGGCGGAGTCTAGCCCTGATAGGGATGGACAGGTCAAATTTAGAAGAAAAAAATTACAAATTTTTCGAAAAATCAAAAAACGCTGCAAACCTTCTGAAATGCGCACAAAACCAAACATTTTCGGAAAATTCGGAAAAAAATTAAAAGTTGAAAATTTTCAAAAATTCTTAGTTTTGTGCGCTTTTTGGACGATTTCCCACGTTTTTCGGTTTTTCGAAATTTTTCGAAAAAATTGAAATTTCTCAAAGGGGTACCCCTTTGAGAATTTTCAAAAATTTTCGAAATTTTAAAAAAATTAAAAATGGCTGCAAATGGCGTGAAACGCGAAGAAAACTAAGAATTTTCGAAATTTTCGACAAAAATTTTTAATTTCGCAGAGACGGGTGAGGCACAGCCCTAAACAAGCAGAGAAGTGTGAGACAGAGAGAGTGAGGCGAAGACGTGGTGAGTCACAGAAAATGGGAAGCAGAGATCGGGTGAGGCAGACACCGAGTCAAGCATGTACAGGCTGATGCACACACCGCATCAAGCAGAGACCGGTGAGGCGCATGACGAGTGACGCAGAGACCTTGTTAACCAGAGACGGAGTCAAGCACAGACCTGGTGAATCACACACCGTGTACAGCAGATACCGGCTGTCTCACATTCTGAGTACGGCTGAGACTGTGTGAAGTAGACAGTGCGGCGGAGTCTAGTCCTGATAGGGATGGGACAGGTCAAATTTAGAAGAAAAAAATTACAAATTTTTCGAAAAATCAAAAAACGCTGCAAACCTTCTGAAATGCGCACAAAACCAAAAATTTTCGGAAAATTCGAAAAAAAATTAAAAGTTGAAAATTTTCAAAAATTCTTAGTTTTGTGCGCTTTTTGCGCGATTTCCCACGTTTTTCGGTTTTTCGAAATTTTTCGAAAAAATTGAAATTTCTCAAAGGGGTACCCCTTTGAGAATTTTCAAAAATTTTCGAAATTTTAAAAAAATTAAAAATGGCTGCAAATGGCGTGAAACGCGAAGAAAACTAAGAATTTTCGAAATTTTCGACAAAAATTTTGAATTCAGCAGAGACGGGTGAGGCACAGCCCTAAACAAGCAGAGAAGTGTGAGACAGAGAGTGAGGCGAAGACGTGGTGAGTCACAGAAAATGGGAAGCAGAGATCGGGTGAGGCAGACACCGAGTCAAGCATGTACAGGCTGATGCACACACCGCATCAAGCAGAGACCGGTGAGGCGCATGACGAGTGACGCAGAGACCTTGTTAACCAGAGACGGAGTCAAGCACAGACCTGGTGAATCACACACCGTGTACATTAGATACCGGCTGTCTCACATTCTGAGTACGGCTGAGACTGTGTGAAGTAGACAGTGCGGCGGAGTCTAGTCCTGATAGGGATGGGACAGGTCAAATTTAGAAGAAAAAAATTACAAATTTTTCGAAAAATCAAAAAACGCTGCAAACCTTCTGAAATGCGCACAAAACCAAACATTTTCGGAAAATTCGGAAAAAAATTAAAAGTTGAAAATTTTCAAAAATTCTTAGTTTTGTGCGCTTTTTGGACGATTTCCCACGTTTTTCGGTTTTTCGAAATTTTTCGAAAAAATTGAAATTTCTCAAAGGGGTACCCCTTTGAGAATTTTCAAAAATTTTCGAAATTTTAAAAAAATTAAAAATGGCTGCAAATGGCTGCAAATGGCGTGAAACGCGAAGAAAACTAAGAATTTTCGAAATTTTCGACAAAAATTTTTAATTCAGCAGAGACGGGTGAGGCACAGCCCTAAACAAGCAGAGAAGTGTGAGACAGAGAGAGTGAGGCGAAGACGTGGTGAGTCACAGAAAATGGGAAGCAGAGATCGGGTGAGGCAGACACCGAGTCAAGCATGTACAGGCTGATGCACACACCGCATCAAGCAGAGATCGGTGAGGCGCATGACGAGTGACGCAGAGACCTTGTTAACCAGAGACGGAGTCAAGCACAGACCTGGTGAATCACACACCGTGTACAGCAGATACCGGCTGTCTCACATTCTGAGTACGGCTGAGACTGTGTGAAGTAGACAGTGCGGCGGAGTCTAGCCCTGATAGGGATGGACAGGTCAAATTTAGAAGAAAAAAATTACAAATTTTTCGAAAAATCAAAAAACGCTGCAAACCTTCTGAAATGCGCACAAAACCAAAAATTTTCGGAAAATTCGAAAAAAAATTAAAAGTTGAAAATTTTCAAAAATTCTTAGTTTTGTGCGCTTTTTGCGCGATTTCCCACGTTTTTCGGTTTTTCGAAATTTTTCGAAAAAATTGAAATTTCTCAAAGGGGTACCCCTTTGAGAATTTTCAAAAATTTTCGAAATTTTAAAAAAATTAAAAATGGCTGCAAATGGCGTGAAACGCGAAGAAAACTAAGAATTTTCGAAATTTTCGACAAAAATTTTGAATTCAGCAGAGACGGGTGAGGCACAGCCCTAAACAAGCAGAGAAGTGTGAGACAGAGAGTGAGGCGAAGACGTGGTGAGTCACAGAAAATGGGAAGCAGAGATCGGGTGAGGCAGACACCGAGTCAAGCATGTACAGGCTGATGCACACACCGCATCAAGCAGAGACCGGTGAGGCGCATGACGAGTGACGCAGAGACCTTGTTAACCAGAGACGGAGTCAAGCACAGACATGGTGAATCACACACCGTGTACAGCAGATACCGGCTGTCTCACATTCTGAGTACGGCTGAGACTGTGTGAAGTAGACAGTGCGGCGGAGTCTAGCCCTGATAGGGATGGGACAGGTCAAATTTAGAAGAAAAAAATTACAAATTTTTCGAAAAATCAAAAAACGCTGCAAACCTTCTGAAATGCGCACAAAACCAAACATTTTCGGAAAATTCGGAAAAAAATTAAAAGTTGAAAATTTTCAAAAATTCTTAGTTTTGTGCGCTTTTTGGACGATTTCCCACGTTTTTCGGTTTTTCGAAATTTTTCGAAAAAATTGAAATTTCTCAAAGGGGTACCCCTTTGAGAATTTTCAAAAATTTTCGAAATTTTAAAAAAATTAAAAATGGCTGCAAATGGCGTGAAACGCGAAGAAAACTAAGAATTTTCGAAATTTTCGACAAAAATTTTTAATTTCGCAGAGACGGGTGAGGCACAGCCCTAAACAAGCAGAGAAGTGTGAGACAGAGAGAGTGAGGCGAAGACGTGGTGAGTCACAGAAAATGGGAAGCAGAGATCGGGTGAGGCAGACACCGAGTCAAGCATGTACAGGCTGATGCACACACCGCATCAAGCAGAGACCGGTGAGGCGCATGACGAGTGACGCAGAGACCTTGTTAACCAGAGACGGAGTCAAGCACAGACCTGGTGAATCACACACCGTGTACAGCAGATACCGGCTGTCTCACATTCTGAGTACGGCTGAGACTGTGTGAAGTAGACAGTGCGGCGGAGTCTAGTCCTGATAGGGATGGGACAGGTCAAATTTAGAAGAAAAAAATTACAAATTTTTCGAAAAATCGAAAAACGCTGCAAACCTTCTGAAATGCGTACAAAACCAAACATTTTCGGAAAATTCGGAAAAAAATTAAAAGTTGAAAATTTTCAAAAATTCTTAGTTTTGTGCGCTTTTTGGACGATTTCCCGTTTTTCGGTTTTTCGAAATTTTTCGAAAAAATTGAAATTTCTCAAAGGGGTACCCCTTTGAGAATTTTCAAAATTTTTCGAAATTTTAAAAAAATTAAAAATGGTTGCAAATGACATGAATCGCGCAGAAATTAACAATTTTCGAAATTTTCGACAAAAATTTTGAATTCAGAATTTTTCAAAAATTCTTGGTTTTGTGCGCTTTTTGGACGATTTCCCACGTTTTTTGATTTTTCTAAGATTTTCGAAAAAATTGAAATTTTAAAAAATAAACATGGTTGCAAATGGCATGAAACGCGAAGAAAACTAACAATTTTCGAAATTTTCGACAAATTTTGAATTCAGAATTTTTCAAAAATTCTTGGTTTTGTGCGCTTTTTGGACGATTTCCCTCGTTTTTTGATTTTTCGAAAATTTTCGAAAAAATTGAAATTTTGAATTCAGAATTTTTCAAAAAATTGTGCGCTTTTTGGACGATGTCCTACGTTTTTCGATTTTTCGAAAATTTTTATATTTTCGTCAAGATGTCTTACAGAGACCGGTCCGTGCAGAACCACAGACATGCACAGACAGTATTCGTCAGACACATTACATCATAAACAGTTCGAGAGAGACCAGTTCTGCAAGGCATCAGGTGGTGGAATTTTGAAAAATTTCAAAATTTTCAAAGAATCAAAAATTGCTTGAAATTCTGCAAAAAGCGCACAAAACCAAAAAAATTGAAAAATTTCATTCAATTTTTTTTTAAAATTTTCAAAAAAAATTGGATTTCTGCGCTTTTCAGACAATTTCCAGCATTTTCTGGTTTTCCGAAGATTTCGAAAAAACTTTTAAATTCTCCCAAAGAGATGCCTGGCAAACTCGGTGAATGCCTCAACCTGTCTCTGCCGGACTCTGCCTGTATCTCACTCGGATGCTGCCTGCCTCGGTGTCTACAACAACCGGCCTCTGCAGGTCCGTGTGAGCCTCACGTGTTGCCTGTCGCACCTCATCTTTTTGAGCCATGTCATACAAAGTCCGGTCCTTGCAGAGCCAAACAGACCGCATTCGTCAGACACAGTACATCAGAAACAGTCCGAGATAGACCAGTTCTGCAGGGCATATCAGGTGCTGGAATTTTGAAAAATTTCAAAATTTTCAAAAAATGCTTGAAATTATCCAAAAAGCGCACTAAACCAAAAAGATTTGAAAATTCCTCTTGGCATAGTGCCAATGCCACTGTTAAATTCTGTATGACAGGCACGACACAGCACAAGCCATGCCACACACCACCATGTCATGTCACAACATACTCCACCAAAGCTCATACCCCTCCCACACATCATCATGCCACATCACAAGCCATGCCAGTCTACACCATGCCACATTACACTAAACACAAAAATCTTCTCCACTGTATTACACCCTTCCCTACTCTATTTTACACTACACCACACCACCAGACCACTGACAGAATTTTTATCTGAAGTAGCTAAAAGTTTTCAACTGTACTTCAGCAGCAGTTTCCAGCCGTTTTATCATTTGACCTTGTTCATTACTGGCAGCAATAGTATTTTTTATTATTTATTTAGTGTTCTGTCTGACGACAGGTCCATATGAACAGGATCCTTCCATCCTTTTCTCGGACTGGGACCTGTTCATATACGTTCTTGGCAGATGATCCAGAAGTGGTTTGCCATTGCCTTCTTCTGTGTGTGAATGGAGTAATTGTTGGGATGCCACGGAGAAACTCTAGAAAAGTAATGTAAAGTAAAGCTGTCCCACTATACGCCATGTAGGCGCTTGGGGGGAGATAAAGTATAGCTCCTACTCATTCTTAACCTTGGCCATAGGTGGGGGTGAGTGGTTATCATCACGCCCCAACCCCATTTTCCCCTGGGAAAGGACCGTGTTGCCCCAGAACCAGTTTGGATGCAGAGGCTAGAGGAAAACTCCTTTGCCCTCGTCAGGGATAGAACCCTGGACATCCAGTCTATAGCCAGTTACTGGACTGACAGAGCTACCCTGCCTCACAAACCTAATTAAGCTATATGTAGTAAATTACGCTGGGGTAATAAATAATGCGCCAGTAATTATTTACATCATTCAAGATTAGGAACAGTTTTATTTCAGCATTGTTAATATCAAACACAGAAGCAGAGATGTAGAGCTGATTCACATTATACTCCAAACAATTATGCAAAAAAAAAAAAAAAATTAAAACTTTTCTCAGGTCTGAAATTTTTCAGGTGAAGACATATTTAACAGGCATAATCTAAACATAGCTAATAATGTGACATGCGCAATGTTCAGATTCAAATCTTATGAGTAAAAGTTGTAACAATTTACTTCAAGTTAGATGTTTCCCAAGTATAATCACCAAATAACAAATTTTAGCAAGTAGTTCAGAACAATGAACCGAAGGCCTCGGAGTAATTGCATTGTAAATCACAATGCTCGAAAGTCTGGATTCACGAATGAAATGCAGCCTCACTATTGTCCTATCTTTGTATAATAGGTGGGTCACGTTTTTAGCTTTTGATTTGTGGCATACGGAATATTTTAAATAAAATCAACATTCTCCACCGTGCAACCATTTGCAAACCAATTCATGCTATAAAATGGCTGCTGCCAAAGAATCATAATATCACGATAATGAACACGTGAATATACTAGAAATATGTAAGATGATTTGGAAAAGCGCGTTTATATCTATTCTTGGGATTCCAATGGCAATCTCAGACATACTCTGAACTAAAATAAGAAAACATCCAATTCAGATATGAATAAGCCCACCATCAAACTTTACAAATTAAATTAAATATCACAACAAACATATTAAGAAGGTGTCGAAGCAAGACATTACTCTTGAATAAAGTCATTTTAACTTCACAGCTCAATATAATTGTGACTACGTGAAATTTAAACAATCAAAGAGTTGGAAAAATAAAGAAAACTTACACCACAGAATTTCTACAGGTATGTATCCTTCAACCCATCTTTTGGAGAGCCCAAAAGAGACACTTATGTTCCGATTTACAACAAGCTCTACCCGTACCACTCGTAAGGATTAGCATAGTTTGCTTTAAGCATCAGCTTTGGGTGTTTAAACCTTGGGATCCACATAACGAATGATGCCTCGGGAACACGTGTGACTTCAAAAAAAGGCATGCAGAAATTTACGGATGATTTACCACACAAAATATGTATTTTGTGCAATATTCAGAATGTTGCTTTACCCCCGGGAAAGGACCCCGGTACCCATTGTAGAGGAGGCTGGGTGGGCCCCAGAGCCGGTCTGGACGCAGAGGCTAGAGGGAAAAATCCTCTGCCCCCGTCGGGGATCGAACCCCTGTCGTCCAGCCCGTAGCTAGTCACTATACTGACTGAGCTATCCCGGCTCATAACTGAAGCAGACATAATACAACAACATAAAGTCTACACACAAAGCAAGTGGAGTAATTTACTACAAATCAGTCTGAAAGAATATTTAAAGAGTGTACAGAAACTCTGATGAAACAAAACTCGAGAAATACAAGAGTATTTCTGAAGGTGAGTATATTAATTTTTCAGGTGTGAAAATCTAACAAAGCAACGACAGAAGTCCAGGTATTGTGACCTGACGTCAATCAAGAACATTATCAGTCTTCCACACACACTATGTTGACTAAGGTGTGTTTTCTTTCCAATTAAACTAATAAATGTTTAAATTACATTTTTCTTTGTTAATAAACTGAGGTAAATACAAAAACGTGAACAACATTTTTACTTAACCTAACCAGCTGAAAATACCTCGACTTCATCACATCATGAACATGAAAACCCGAACAAATCGTAATTTTGTATACACTGAATACCCCCGTATTCACCGTCCTGTAAAACTCTAGCTTTAATGTTCCTTTGGTTTAATAACAACGTCTGTATTATTAATATTATAATTTACCTCAATGTTTTTCAGTTTCAAAGAAGTATGGGTTAACTGACTGTTGTTTCCAGGTCTTCAGCTGTTCAGCAAAATACCAAATTTTCACCAATAAAGCCAGACACTACTTAAAAATACTTTAAACCAACAACACAGTCAACAGTAGTAAAAGAGAGCACTTTCTATATACAATATTCTCCAAATACAAAATATTTACACAATAAAATATTATCCTTGAGCAATGTAACAAACCAGAAAAAGAGATAATTGCAGAATATAACTACGTACCACGAAGAAACCAAATAGAATAAACGTGACAAGCAGATGGGTGCCAGCAACATGCAGTACAAGAAGAACCTGTGTCCTCACTTGATGCTGGTCGTAGTAAATTCCTGCATCATGAAGCTGTACGCCTTGCAACGTGGACACTGCTGTATATCCATCAGATACAGAGTCTGCAATAAACATAGACAATCACTTGTGTCTGTCCGTCTGTCCTGTGTTCCTCATTGAAAGGTCACGAACGTCAAAAGTTTTTCGTTAACTTTCATTACCAAAACCTGACACCTGAACCACTAATAAATAACCAATAATTATAAACTACGTTAGAGATACTGAATGTCGTGGTCGAATAATTAGTACTTTTATTTTTTATTCTGGAAGTCACAGGTTGAAATGTTGACCCAGAGACAAGTACCTCGACTGAAAATTTACATGGTTTTCCTCAGTCCCTCCAGGTAAATGCCGGGATGGTACCTCAAATTAGGCAATCACCGATTCCTTCCACATCCTTTCCGATTAATTATTGATTATAATCCTCTCATTCGACACTATATTATCTGAGATACTGAAAGTGTTATTAAATAAATATAAATAAATAGATGACAGATTTAAATAATGCAAGTGCCTTCAGAGATATGTATGAGGAAGATTCTAGCTGATGGTTCAATGTAGACCTCAGACCAACTAAATTAAAGCTGTTCAAGCTTCATATTTACGTTAAAAATAAAAATTCTGAACCAAGAATGTTAACATGATAATTTAGTTCGGATACCGAAGTCAACTGTACAAGATACTGTTGAGTGGTTAGCATTCATATATAGGAGGTCCCTGGTTCAAATTTCTAATAGCTTTTACGGTTTTCCTCAGTACCTCCAAACAAATACTAGAATGTGTGTTCAAGAGGCCAAAGCTACTTCCTCCCAAGTGTTTTCCAATTTATGGCCAGTGTTAACAAATGAGAAATCTATTCATTTAACTCGTTATCATGGAAGACAATAACGAAATGCTTACCAACTTGTGTTTAGGGCATGTTTTCCGAATCCTCCCCTTCGTAATGTAACCACAAACATTGCATAGCACATTGGTGTCGGGGCGTGTACACACGCACTTGTGTTCCTCCTGGTCCAGAGACACGCCCCTCCCTCGCCCAAGATTGCCCCTGTTCATCCTCTGCAATGCATCAAACACTGTGTGTAGGGCTGAGAAATGTCAACAAAACATGTCTGAGAGGATGCTTTCCAATGGGTTTCCCCACCAACATTCTGTATGCATGTCTTGTCTCCCTACCCATGAGACATATCTGGCTCGTCATATCTCTTTGATTCTGCTGTCATAATAATACCAAAGCACTCATTAATTTGAAGGAACCTGTCACCTGACCCACTACCAAGGGCTACTTGTTTTTCCAACAGTAGTAAAGTATAGCCCCACGAAAACAATAACTTCCCAGAAATAAGCAGTAAGACTTCACAACCATACAAAATATACGAAAAATTTATTGTTGCGTTAACCTTGTTTTGATAAACAAGGGAAAGAGAGAAAAACAAAGATTGAACTCAATTTTCTTCATAGTCGTCACCATGAGAATGTGAAATCTCACAATGAGCAAGTACTCAATCTTTGAGTGCATAATGACATGTCTCTGATTCAGGGACATCCCGACAACAGAGTGCATGCAATTGGGCCAGAAAACAGATATTTAGATATGGCCTACGTGGATCGGTTCATTAAAAAAAAGGGCCACATAGAACACAAAACTAAAGTGGGTATATATTATCGTATAAAGTCGTGTATCGATTGCGCGCGGCTGCCGCGCGAGGCAATGTTCGTTGCTTTCCCTCGCAAAGTCGATACCATGTTGCCGCGCGCGGCAGAACGAACAATGCCGCGCTCGATGCTGGTAACCACGGACACGGTTTTAAACATAAACAAACGAACAAGTTTACCGCGCAGTCGATACACGGCTTAAGAATACAAATGCAATGAACGAAATACACAAAATATACACTGGTGGGACGTCCGCTGGATGACCACGCAATATTCAAAACACCAAACTTACCGGCGGACCATCAACCACAATCAAAAACAAAGTTTAGAAAAAGAATCCGAGACGGGATTTGTAAGTGTCCCTGGTGAAATCCTGTACAGAAGTGGTCTTCCAGTTACCAGGTAACAGTCCCAAGGAATGGACGGAAAAGGTAAAGGGATGGGGGGGAAAGGACAACTGCACATGGCCAACCAGGCAAGTTCATAGAGATCGTAGTACATCAGCCATAACCTCTTTGTTACGGCTGTCCATGGCACAAAATAAACCCCAGACACACTGCCAGCAGTCGGATGGCCAGATGGTATACACACAGGAGACGCAAATCTCCCAACATTTACGGTAAAACTATAAAATTTTCACAAAGATTAGCAACAACACCGAATTTGGCGGCCGGCTGGTTGGCACTCCTGCGTCCTATTCGGCATGAACAAGATTCAAATACCGGCACAGATTTCTAGTAGTTTTCCTCAGTCCTTCCTTTATCTTCTTTCTAGTTCATTATTCATCAATCATGCAATCATTTAACACTCTTGGGACAGCGAGGTTAAACAAATAAAATAGACAACAGATCTTAATTTGGGCTGCTCTGTGGAAAACTCAGTTCACAATGCGCCGACGGTGGTCACTCTCACAACTAAAAATTAATGATGGAAGTGAAATTCAAAATTAATTGTTTCCTGACCGTTTATTGTTCTGCGCTAAAGGAAACTTCGCCTGCCGAATTTTGTCGCGAATTCTTCGGTACGTGTTTGTACGATGTCAACAGAAACATAATTCACGCCATACATAATATGCAAAGTCATGAATTCCATTTTGGGGCTGTACATGCGTTGCATACGCCTTGTTTGTGTCAGTGACGGGCTAAAAAATACGGAACGCTCAATGCCAAATCGTCGTATTCCTACAGAAAAAAAAATCAATCAGCTTCAGTGAGAAACACGGATGACAAGAAGTGTGCGCCCTGTAATGAGCATAACATAACAGAGCTTAAGTGAGTCGCGTTACATTACGAGGAAATTTTTATGTCTCATTGTGTGTGAAGTGCGTAGCATCGTGTTTATTATTAGAGGCACACGCTAATGAAAGACTCTCGGGTTACAAGCACGTGAGGTGGCTGAAAGATAAACAAACCATATCTTCTGCCAACGTTTCGAGAACAATCTCTGTTCTCATCCTCAGGGCTGCTAATTAACCACTTCGTTTCTATAGCTGGTGGTAACTGCAGAAGATATGGTATGTTCAGCCACCTGACTCTGGGTTGAAGTCCGAGAATCTTTCATCAACCTAAGTCTCCGCAAAAAGCTTCACCTCATGCAACAGTAATAAAGCTGTTTTGAAATGCCAACCGCAAACACCAAAAAGACGTGTGAGGAAAATGGATGTATAACTCCACGCGTTCATAATTTAAGGCCTGAATTATGGTGAGTGGTTAACGAACCGTCCACGCGTAGTCTCGACACTGCATTGGTGCTGGAAATGTTGCAAAGCAGACAATGAGGAAAGGCTATTCTCAAAACTGATGGTAAATATCTCCAAATACGGATTACAGTCTTCTGGACTGTGATGCTACGTAGCTAGTCACCAATGTTTCGGAGGAACGTTAAGTCCACTTACCTTCATGGTAGTCTGTCTTGCTCGGGCGTAACTTATCTATCAAAACCCAGTAAGTCACAAAGCAAATTCTTTACCGTCGCGAATACCTCAGTTCTCATACAATTTTCATACAAACTTCCAAGATTGACCTAGTATTAGAGGTGCCAAATAGCCAAACGTTGGTTTTGATTGCTGTAGAGTAAAGATCAGTCCATCTGTACCTATCCTCTGCTTCATGTGCGGATACGACCTCACGGCGAAACTTTCAGCACGCCATAAACACCAAGGCAGACAACGATCAGAACTTTACCATGCGAGAGTCATGAATTGTTTCAAGGTAATTCACGACTGAACGTTACAATCCTAAGCCACTGTCTATCAGTACAATCGTCATCCCCGCTCACAGTTCGGAGTAAACTTGTTACCGAGGGGAATCACAGTGTGTCACGTGACCGCTACGTTCCGATCACATGATTCTTGATTACAGGGCGTGTCGATAATGCGATAGGTTTAACACGTGACTTTTATCGAAGACTAGAGCAGAGCGCTCCTTTCGGAGCTCCTCGGGGGGGGGGGGGGGGGGTCAAGTTTTTAAAATGCAACGTGCGTTTTAAAATCTTGAGTAAGGGGGGTTAGTTTAGTGTCTCATTCAAGTGTTTTAACCCTTGAGTAAGAAACTAAACTAACCCCCCGAATGGGGTATTAAAACACTTGAGCAATCCCCCCGTTGCGTAAGATCAATATCAACAAATCGATAACAATGGTTACCTAGGAAACGTCGTCTGTTTACTCGGCATACAATGATAGGAAGAGGTTAAAACACTTGTTAGTTTAGTGTTTTACTCAAGTGTTTTAACGTGACATTGTTTGATGACGTCATTTTTTGACGACGACAAATCACAAATTTTTATAGTAGAAGAAAGCTCTGTTACTTAACAACTCGAACAGACGAACGGAGACACTAACATATTCAGAATGAATTTTATGACTTCGAATTTTTTGCTGTGGTGTGATGTGCGATCCTTTTCACCACTCAAGGACAAAATAAAAAATTAATACAAATTATATGTTCATAACATTAACATCAGAACGCTGGCCTTGTAATCCTGGGGTCTCGGGTTCGATTCCCGGCGGTGCCCGAATTTATAACTTGTGTTGGGCAAGGCCGTGGTCTAGGCAACACGGAGTTTTCCTCCGTGGCATCCCAACAATTACTCCATTCACACACAGAAGAAGGCAATGGCAAACCACTTCTGGATCATCTGCCAAGAAAGTATATGAACAGTTCCCAGTCCGAGAAAAGGATGGAAGGATCCTGTTCATATGGAACTGTCGTCAGACAGAACACTAAATAATATAACACCTCAAGGAAAGAGACCACTAGGAAGACCAAGACATAGATGGGTAGACAAGTTATTAGTGTCCGTTAAAAACCGATCGACATTTTATCATTTGCCGAGAAACAAAATGCAAAACTCGATTTTCACTTCCATTTTCCATACTGAAATTCAATGACCTGTCCACTATCTTATCGGTGCCTACACAGATCAGAAAGTACAATAACAGCTGTGGACTGAACAGCTGGGGTTCAATTCCCGGCAGTGACCTTGTGACTCCATTTTCTTAATCTAGCACGTGACTGTGAACTTTACCTTATCGTATCAGTAAAGTTAAATGATGTTCTCAGAAAATGAAAAATGGCTTTGAAACACAACCATCATCCTATACTAATGCACATTGTTGACATTAGTTCATACCCATTTAGGTCGTAGCTTAAAAAATGTACGCAAATAGTGGCCCGTTATTTATGCACACATTGCGTCATTATAACTCTGTTATACCTGACACCTCATGAAATTGTGTATTAAATAGTAGGTTCTTTGACGTTATCTACAGAGGATTATACACAGAACACAATGAAACTCAAATGTCTGTCGACATTATCAAAAGTAGTTCAACAATCAAACAATGTAACTGATTAAATATGAAACACATTCTCGCTGTACATCATTTTGGATACGTACTTTTAAAAGTAAACAACAAATCTTATTATAAGAACAAAACTATCACAAAAACTACACATAAACAAGGCACCAACAGATAGAAATTTTCGTTACCTCAAAAAACTGCAGTTAAGACGCGTAATGCCACAGACGTTTTACGCTGAATTACTCAACAGTTATGAAAGACGCCTGTGTTTTGTTAAACAGTGGTCGCTCCGTAATTGGCTAAAACGCAGTGATCCACCCAATGGAGAATGGAATTTTGAAACAGCAGACTGACACGTCTTGAAACAATGTTGGAGAACGACAGTGTTCTGGTATCACTATAAATGCAGCCAGGGTTTAAACTACACTCGTGATAAATATTTCCGATTGTTTTCGATATTTATAGCTCGTTCTATATAAATCCATCATCGTGAACACATTCGTGTCGTAGTGTTGGCAAGAATTATGCCAATTTTAAAACGCGAGAAAATTAATAAAGTGGCATTGCTGTACATTTTAAAAGTTTCGATATTTTGATATGTACATTAAGTTAAACGATAGTGTTTGCAATTATAGTGGAACCTAGATATAACGCGGGTTTCGGTGGACAGCTTCAGTACCAGCGTTATATGTAAAATTTACATTTATCTAATTTCGGAATCCCACTTCTCCTATTAAGGAGCGGGCCTAGCACGCCTTCCTTCCCACCTGGTTGACGTGCGCCGACCAGGTAAGCCCGGCGTCAAGGTTGACCCCCAGATACCGCGCTGTTAAGTCCCATTGAATCGGCTCTCCGAGAAACTGCACAACTCCGGCCCGCATGGCACGACGTGTGGACGTGGCCGACTGGAAGGACGTCTGGAATGTCCGGTCAGCGAGGTAGGAAGAGATGGTTTTCTCCAGGTACGACGGGAAGTTGAGGACGGTCAGCTTGTATAGGAGGCCTTCGACCCAGACTGTGTCAAAGGCTTTGGCCACGTCCAGGAAAACCGCGCCGGTTAGCCGCCTCTCATCAAAGTTCCTTTTCATCAGCATCATCGTGCTGTGTCTGGGTGGAAACACAAACTGCTCGTCGTGCAGCAGCCCGCGTTCGCTGGCCTCGTGTAGGACCCTTGTTAATAGGATCTTCTCGCAGAGCTTGCCGACTGTGTCAAGAAGACTGATGCGTCTGTAGGAAGAAGGCAGCGTGGGGTTCTTCCCCGGGGAGGACCGCGTCGAACACTTTCGTGAGAAAGGTTATCTCGCGCCGTGTCTCAGAACCCTGTTCGGTATACCGTTGGGGCCCGGAGCCTTGCCAACCTTGAGTCCCTTAATGTCTCCGTCTGCGGCCAAAATAACCCCTTTCTATGACGTAAGCACCCTTACGTTTGGACCTCAAAATTTCCAACTTTGCACAAAAGGAAATGTAACAGCAACTCCCATTGGTGTGGGTCCAGGTTCGGTTCGAAGGACCTACCCTTCCCCACCAATCCTCAGGGGCTTCCTCCCACACTCTTAATTCTAAAGGGCATCGCTACCTAGCGGCAAAACCAACTTGGGTTAAGGGCAGGTAATTTATGTACAAGGGAATTTCCAAGTCTGGAAATTACTAAAACCTCTGCGTTCCCACGTACTTCAGGTACCGCTACATCGCTTAGAATCGACTGTCCATTTCCGATCCCAAGCTTACAATATTCCAGAATATAAATGAAATACAAAAGAATCATAAACTAACAAAAGAAAATCAGGACAAAACCTTATGACCTAGCACATAAAAGTTGGGTTTCTTACAAGTACATAATTAGCATACACCACGAAAGGGGTTGATGAGCGGTTATATTACTTAATTACGAAAATAGTCACGAAATGTAGTTTGTTGGAACTGAAGATTGATTTTTTTACGTACTGCTTAATATTAACCAGGTGCAGCAAATGAAGATGTCGATCTGTCATTCTAACCATGTCATCACTTCATTAATATTCTCTAGCACTTTGCTCGATTTTGGTGACAATACTTCACAGGAATCATCACCATTGTTTTCTGAGTCACTGGCTACGTCAAATGCTTACTTACAATTGTACAATGGCGCTGATGTTTCCCCGTTCGATTATTTAATCTATCATTATAAACTGTCACGAATGAATATCACAGTGAGTGATCTTTCTGAAGAGTTTTATAATGAAGACAGCCATCTTCAAACTCTCCGCCGTGAAAACCTCAAATCCCAACAGTTTTATAATCTTCACACGAGTTATGCTGATGGCTTTATTTTACGTTTTTAACAATAGGTTTATTTCTTCGTTGTATTCATGAGGCAATGTGTGTCCAGTCGAGGGTGTGACGTAATCCTTTCCCGATTATAGCCATCATGTTATGTTAAACTGTAATTAAAACTTTCGTATTTGATTACATTTGGCAACCACGCTCAACACTAAAATGTTTACATTTATAGCTCATGAATCATGTCGGTCCATAAGTGAACTCAAGAAATTACAAATACAATTTGGCATAATAGTCTGTAAATATAGTCATTAATATGCTGCACAAAGCCACAGTGCAGTTTCATCAAAGAACGGCTATGAATCACGTAAATGTATAAGATAATGCAAGCTCTTACATTTCTTTGTAACATAACTTATTTTTAATAATTAATAAAGTTACTTACAAATTAATGTTTGTAGGTGTAACCTCTGAAGACAGCAGTTACGAAGATAAACAATGGAGCTGAACCAAGTCCCAACAGCCTCTGGCGTGCAGCTGACGACTACGACAGGACTGTTCCCATTGTCAACTTCGGTACACACACATTAGCCACCTGCACACGATACCAAGAATTGTTGGTGGCTATCACACGGCCAAGAAACTGAAAACACATCTACTGGTTCCTTCTGTTTGTCACTATTTTTAAAAGCTTATTTTTTTCGCTTTTGTCTTTCTCCTTTTTATTCAATTTCTCCTTGCCTCTCCCCAATTCTTCAGTCGTATGCGACCACCTAGATTGTGTAGTACAGCGTTTATCAACCTATGGTACGCGTGCCACTGGTGGTACGCGAACTAAGTAACAAAATCAAAAGATAATATTAACAAAAATACGTTTTCCCTGAATGCATTTGGTCACGTGTTAAATTATAATTAGTGGTACGCCAGCGAAAAAGGTTGAGAAACCCTGGTGTAGTAGTTAAACCGATAGAAGAACGAGAATTAGTGCATAGCCGAAAAGTAATTTTATATGGTAACGAAACTGGACGCCAAGGAGGAGAGATTGGAACAGAATTCAAGCAGCAGAAACAAACACTTAAGAAATTTCAAGAAAATGATGCTTACCTTAATGTTATGACCCGTTCTGTTGGTAGCATAGGTTTTCTGTAGGTTGTAGTTTCCTTGGTTAGACGTTGTTCAAGTTTTGACAACAAAAAATCTGAACTATTTGTTGAAATCCTTGTTACACAAAAAAATCTTTGAGCATATCCTTGCTATAAAGATGATGAAATTCACATGTATGTCTTTTTGTGTTGTTTGTTTCGTGAACCCACTGGCGACTTCTACTGTTTACTAAGCTAAATTTTAAATACGATTCTCAGTCAAAAGCATTCACTTTAACACAGACATTTTGAGAGCCAAATTGAACGGGTAAACACTTCCTGCATTCAGCAGAATACAAGCCAGTATACGCTCCGCTACATGTTTGGCCTCTGTACTCCAACACCTCCATTGTCAGCTAGCGACGCGCTTGGCCGTGCACTAAAGCACTCGGCTAAGCCATGGTGCATATAAGAGTTTCCACGAATTTGGACTAGTTTTAACACTATATAGTAGGCGTCACCAAATTGCATGCTTCAAGGTCACAGCAAAATCATATAATTTTGTAACGCGAACACAACAGCCCAAGCCAGTGTACGCTCTGTTTGAGCTACGTATTAGAGGGGACGTATCATAGTTCTTATGTGACCTTGAAGCATGCAATTCGATGACTAAGCATATATGTTCACAAATTGTGACTCACAATACAACTATCACAACTCAAATTTCCGTGATTTGTCAGTTTTCGTTTAGCAGCTTGTTATTAATTTGCATTTGGCTCTCCTCCCACAAGCTTAAGAGCCTTTTTGCAGTGGAGTCATAATTTGAGTGTCAAGACATAAAGATAAATAAATAAAGGGAAAATAAGCGTGATCTATTCTTTTTAGAAAACAAGGGCTGCTTGAAGATGAATTTTAATTAAAAGAATGAATACCCTGTTTGTATGTAGACAATGAAGAACACACAGCATCACTGAAAATTAATGCAGGAAAGACCACTGCCGAAGCCTTGAGCATGTACTCATACATTAGCATTATGGAAAGGTCATGTCTGCTTGTTTCATTTCTAAATCAGACAACAGATTTCAATACAATTTTGTGTGAAGCAGTCCTTATGAGAGGAATTCAGCTGGGGTTGCAGCACCAGGCCTCAATAATAATCTTACACTAGTCTAATCAAATCTAGCGAAACTTACAATGATGTAGCAGAGGAATTCCCTCCATGATGCAATACCACTGACTGTAAGAATTCTACCAAAATCTAAGCTGTAGAGATTTGCATTCCTCACATATGAACGTTGGTTCAAAATGGCAAAATTTTCCTAACAAGTACAAGAACTGTACCATCATACTTTGCTCATTGAGTAAGGGCATTAGGTCATTTGGAGTTTTACTGTGCAGAACAACCTGCTTTAATTATTAGTTTTAATTTATTTACTGTCCCCACTACTGGTAGGGCCTCCCAAGCCAGATTGGTCGAGGGGGAGAGGTTAGACTAAGACAGGTACCCTGGTCCTCCAGGCTGGGGGTTGGTCGCAAGGCTAACAACCTTGCACCGTAAAAAGGAAGATGTTTCGAAACCTCGATCAAAGCCTCGGACAGACGGACCTAACAGAGGACCAAATGGAGGAGAATTGAGGAGGCCATGGACCGAATACAGACCAGAGAGCCATCGAAGAAGAATAATTTATTTACTGTACTTTTAACTAGGATTTCTATGTCTGTTTAAACACACACAATATTATTTTCTCCTTGCAAGCCTTGATTTCCTTCATAATAATATAATCACGATATTTCCATAGGTTAACACATGACTTCCTTGACCAAATCAGCAAGGAAGTAGTTCCATTACTTCACCGCACGTGGCATGGTAAATTGATGAGACGCATTGCTGCGATTCATCACCGCAATCATCAATATAGAACAATGTACATTCTTACCCAACAATACTCTGTGACTTTTACGGAAGTCAAACGGCCTTGATCTTCGTATTTCATGATATTGTTATTAAGTTCAACCTTTGTTCCTATTGGAACTTAAAAACATTAACAGCAACAATATGATCATCTTTAACTCATTTAATTTCATTACCTTGTTCACAAAAGCCCACCACCAGTCCCTGTCGAGAACCAGACAAAACTGCACACACATTGTTTATTCTGCTATTCTTTAATTATATTTGATTCATACATCATTTTTCTATAAGAACTAACAAGTTTACATGTTATTATATTTTCTTACAAATTTTGCTTAAAATTTTGGCTATAAATGAAACATAATTTCGTTCTAAACACTCACAATTATCTGGGGGAAGATTGCCGGAGGACAATCGGTTTGAAACAAATTTTAAAAAATTAATTTAGAAAATCTGTTGTAAATTCAGAACATTTAAAAAGAAAGAACTATATAAAACAAAGACATATTATTTAACTTAAAACAATTGTTGCTCAAACCTGAAGTTTACGACAACAGAACGTTACTATAAATTGGAATTCTTTTTAAAAATAGTTTGTATATAAAATACTTTCTGTTAAGTACTAGAAAAGATTTAAAAATTTAATTAGTGTATGTCTGTACATAAAATTATGTGTATGTCACATCTGAAAATTTCCTTTCATTTTTGTAGAACAACCAGTGTTTCAATTATCCAGAAAAATACACTTCTCAAAAAAACCACGTCAATCGAGAGTCTACCAACTACAAGGGCAAGAATTCAGTGGCCACTAAACTGAGCATGCAGAGTAGGAACATAGTCGTCATACTGGGCCTGGAAAAAGTTGCCAGCGACTGGATTTCCAAGATTGTACTTCAGTGCAAACGCCTTGATGGAGAAATTAGGGCGTGTGTCCCTGGACCTAAAATAAAAGACAGAAGGAATACAAAGCACCAATCACATCAGCAGTTAAGCTGTAATTTAACGAACTCGTTGTCACAGTGTCTTCTTGAGAAAACAAGTCATTAAGCTAGTCGAGAAAACCACACCTTTTATATAATCCATGATAAAATAAACAACTGGCAAGCGTCGAAACATTAACAATCACAGATTGCTCTTGCATTATAAAAATGGTTACAGTCACATACCATTTATCTCGGAGAAAAACAATAATTCTGACCAAATGGATTATATACATACATACATATTATTTCCAACTAAAATGTTGAACTCTGGGTAAGTAATTATTTTATTCGACTGGTGAGCTAAGTTAACATATGTTCAGCGCTTATTATAGACATAAAATGATCCATATAAATATATAACGCACCCATCCTAAATGTCACAAATAACACTTCATTGAAAACGTGGTAAATACAATAAGCATTCATCTTGGAGACATAACCTCATTCACCAAAGAAATTTATAGATATTTCTATTTTGAAATTTAAGGAACAGGTGCGTCCCAGAACTTATATGATGGTGTGTAATAGAAACAAATGATAAACAAAGAAAGTGCCTGTCATAAAGAGAAAATCCCAAGAAAATTATGGATTTTCTCTTTTAAAAATTAGGCCCTGGAGTGTTCAAGAAACTTACATATTTGCGTACAGAAAAAAAATGGTAAATACAAAAAAATAAGTTCCTCTTACAGAGACAATCCCAAGAATATTGTTGACTTTTTCTTTTAAGTTTCAAAAATCAGGCAGAAGGGTGTCTAAAAGATTATGCATGGCGCATACTAACAAAGTAAAGAGTGTGTCATGGAAAAAATTTAAATTAGCCAAACAGACATCACCAATAACGATGAAAAACAATTATTGTGCATACGTGTTATTTATACGAGGCTCCTCGTAACTTATTTTGCCAGGCTGCTTGTACACCAGGAAGACATACCGATGGAGCCCTGAAAGCATGAATCATACAAAATCAAAATATGCACACTTATGGGGAAAATCTGTTCTCTACAAATTTCTCATACATCAGATCATACAGGAACAAGATATATAAAGCAATCTGTAACTAGTCAAATCATTCCATGTTTAAATACTACTTAAAAATTCCGCTGTAGTCATCACCAAATTGCATGTTTATAGGCCACAGCAAAAGACAACAACTCAGAACTTGCATTGTACAAAGCTGAGCGACACTCTCCTGGTGTTTTAGAACGATGCGGTTAGAGTGGTGAAGTCTTTCCTTGGCCTTGAAGCTTAAAATTTGGTGACAATTACTACGGTCATAGTATCACCTCCACAGTGTCACTGCTTCCTGTTTTATTATTACAGAGGTGTGAGGACTCCAGTGACCACCAAAGCAACAAAACTTTAAACTCTACTGTGGTTCCTAAAATAATGAAACTTTCATCCCTCAGGCAAATGAAAAAATTAATTAACATGTTGACCAATGAAAACTACATCCGTCATTTATGTTATCAGTACTGGATCACCATTATAATTAGTGTGATTATAATAATACTTGTATTGCTGTTGTTGTTAGGAACTGAAATGAATTACCATCATCGACCAACACGGTAACATGACTGACATGTGCTACCTTCTGAACATGGCAAACTTGTATTTTACCTGAATCCTTAGGAGGCCCAGATCCCACATACTCAGTAAGTGTTTCTCCTTGGTCTACTTTGTCACCAGGGATGTTACCAACCAGCCAGTGACGAAATTCTCTCCTCACAGGATTAGCACGGCTAGGAGCATCAGGATCTGTTCATAACAGATACGACTTGGTGGCATTTTACTGAACCAAGTGAAATATTCTGTGCAGTTCTTGGGTTTAGTAACGCACATCAGTTTCATCAGAAACTGCAAATACAGGATGGCCACGTCTGTTTATGTACATGTCTGTCCTTATCCTGTAGTCTTTTTAAATGTTTCCACAATGGTTTGTGGTACTATGTTATAAATTAAAGAACAAACATATCGAGTACTGTTCTGAAAAGTTCATTGATCCTTGCAAAAACTGAAATATTGTTATCTTTTCTATTTTAAATTAAATTAAACTTCAATATGACAGGACACAGAGACAAACCTGTCATGCAGAGTAAGTAGTATGACCCATCATCAGCTTTCCAGTGCACAGATGGAATGTCTTTCACTTGTGTCGGAGTCAGCTCATTACCGAGGCTCGCACTGAGAAGCCCATAGGTTACCTGTTATATAGCCAAAAGTTTTGAGTTCATAATTTCAGGAATGAACTAAAATCCACTGATACTAAAATAATAATTAGCAGACAAGTACGAAATGAGAAATGGTACATCTGCAAGTCTATAGAAATATAGATTTTTTACGTGAACTGTGTGAGACCCACGATGTTTGACTGATGAATCAGTTCTACTCGCTTCCCTGGAACAACTTTCCTATCTTCAGTGTTCATCATCAAACAACATGCAGCAAGGTCCATCTTGACTAGCCGATATTCAAAAATGGGTCATTGCACTGTGTAGTCTGGTATAGGTTTACCGAAGTTTCAGAAGTGCTTGCTGTCTGCATCATCAGGGCAACAAGTAAGTTGCATGTGAGGTATTAGTTTGAGATAAAGGAGCCAGCTGAACAAGTTAGAACCATGGCCCAACCAATGGGACAGAGGGGGAGGATCAGGTGACAGCGAGGGAGCCGATGGGAGAAGGGCAGAACACAGCCTAACCAGAAGGTGGGGGAACACAGGTGTAGCTCCAAAAACAATTTTTTCCCACACAGCTTATTCACCACTGATGATGGAGGTAGCAAGCCCCTCTCAAACAATGGTAAACCTCTACCAGAATACACAGCACATTAACCCAGAAGACAACTAAGTTCATACCTGCTGTCATGAGAACCTGAAATCTCACCAAACTGACAGTAGCTCAGCAGTCAAGAAATCTACCACCTGTTATGGATCCAAAAGGTTTATTATCATCTTCGTAAGAGTCTGCCACTAGACCTCATCTTGAGACAGTTTAATTCAGCCTACACTCTTATTTTTTTACGATTTATAACAATATTATTCTCCCATCTACACCAAAGATCATAAATGATGTCATTATTCCATATTTCTTTGCTATGACGTACATTTCTAATCTACTTGTGTGCTAATTATTATTACGTAAAGAGAAAACACGTGCGTGATCTACGCCAGCGGTTGCAGGACTCTTCAGTCAGCGGCCCTCTTGATGTGAATAAACACTTCAGCACTACCAACCTAAAGAAATTCTTAGCAATGTCAGCAACTAATTATTAATTCAAAAACATTATCCATTAGCATTAAAATTCGTACAGAATGGCGCTGTGAACAGATAACCTCGAGCGGCGATGTTCATTAATAGAAATCAGCATAGACACTTTGAAATTTTAACGGTCAAACGTCATAACATGAAGCGTTAGATACTGGACACTCTTAAATACATATGTAAGTAATAAATCAGCAAACATGCAAGAAAATACGAATGTGTGTGGCTGCATTATGCGGCCTATGTGCGTATGTAAGTGTATAGACACACAGGCAGGATGACCCAAAGCTGTTACCACGTAGGTTATGTACCGTGTACCGCACTTACCTCCACTTTATCTGTTGGTGCAGTGTCAATTACATCAGGAACAACTCCATGTTCTTCCATTGCGGCCAAGACTGGAAACAATCGAGCGAAATGATTGCAGAGTGACTACGGCTTATGATAACGGCACAATCGACTGTTTAAGTTGGTTATATAACACTTACAAGCAGACTCGGTGACAAGTAAATATACAGTAGACTCCGGTTAATTGGGCCATCGGTTAATCGGGGCAACCGTTTATTTGGGACAAATCTTGAAGAACAAACCTTTTCACTCTTTACGTGGAACTTCGCATGATTGGGGCAGCCGCTTAATTCGACAAAGTGTTTTAGTCCCGATGTGTCCCAATTACCCGGAATCTACTGTACTTATACTGTGCCAAGCCGATAAATCAGTACAGCAAACACTCGTTCAACGCGAATATTCGAATGCGAACAATTCTTTGACGAACGCAGGAAATAATAATGTGGAGTCTGTAACACGAAGAGCACGGTCCAGTCGAGTGAAGATGGCTTGTAACTTTCATGGCCTTTAAAAATGTTCCAAACACTAAACTCAGTAAACATCAAAAAGGAGTTTACTATACCGGAATTAAGCTATCGGTAATCTTCCCTCCACGATATAAAGAAATTTAAGCCAGTGCTAATAGCGTATCTCCTATCTCACTCCTAATCTACTGAAAAATTTTCTTCAACAAGACATCTCAGCTTTACGTAAGCAATAATTGTCACGTTTTCTTGCGTCTTTGTGGTAATACTGAAACTGAGTGCAAAATACTGCCGTAACTATGCAATTTATATTTGTATTAGAAACAAAGCACTGTATTTGTGATGTGATATGTTCTACATCCTTGGCTTATTTAGGACTTATGTAAAGTAAATTCTATTCTACTCATACAATTTTATGACGTCTATTAAATTACTGCAAGCGCGAAAAGGCGCTTTATGTAACATTTTTCCCCTCGTTCCTCAACCCTTACTACAACGCGAGGATGTGTTTTGGGTTTATCGTCAAAACCATTTACCAAGTGTAAAGGTAATGTTTGAGGTTCTATTACATCTTCGTGTGATCTCTACTTTTTATCGTGCGCTATGAACAAACCACTGTTCCTCCCCAAGGGCAGAAGGGTACCCAGACGCTTCTACTCTCAGGTTCTTAGGCCACCTGGGGGCTTTCACCCAGTTTCAACAAGGTTCTTATTCCTTAGGTTGTTTCCCTTTGGGTGCTTTAACCACAAGGCTCGATCACCCCGACATTGGTAAAACAGGGAGTGCCTGCCAGTGGTTTGTCCACCCAGGATGTTCAAAATTTTCGGTAATGGAGTCTGAGTGTATGGGCTGGGACGGACTGGCACTACTGTTGGGCTAGTTATAATTCAGGTGCTGTATTTCACTTTCATGACAATCTACCTAGAGAGCAAATATATTTGTACAGTCTGTTTAGTGGTGACTGACCTTGGTTTCGCGTTGAAATACAGCCACTTACAGGTGCTGATTCTAACTGTAATGCCGTCATCATGGGAACGTGTTCAGATACGTATAACATTCACAATTATCGTATTCTGCCTTCCGGTGTTATTTTAATTGACTCCACACAATTTTCCATTTGCATATATTCATTTCCGTTTTATGTGCAATATGTTCCGTCACTCTCATCTTCCTTAATTGCTCGTCCTAAAAGTATTTGATAAAATTATGTAGCTCTCCATTTTGTAATTTTCCCCTCAGCCTGTTTCTTCCTCTGTCGTGGGTCCAAATACTCTACCCCCTATCCTGACCTCGGACTCTTTTTATCGCGACAGACAAAGATTCACGCCCAATGAGAACAAGAGTTTTTTCAGGTGAAATTGTCACGGTGCTAAACAAAAATATAACGCCATGAAGGCGTATGGGGGAGTGGAGGTATTAGATTCACACATTCCTAACCTCGACACTAGATGAGCTACACGCCCCGACGGGCCGCTTCACGTCCAAGGAAAGAGATCCCAATATGTTTGTAATGAAAAGTCTGGGTAGACAGCAGAGCCTGTTTGCGACAGTAAGATGAAAATTTCTTGCCTCTGCCGGGAATCAACCCCCGGTAGTCCAACCTTAACCTTGTCATTTCGGTTTTTGTACAGATCACTTACTGTGATGTAGTCTTAGGTCCAGGGGTTTAAGACTCACAACTACTAATTTCTTGACAGTCTTCTGAAGTTTCATTACCACTTGTTTTAAATGTGTTTATAAGCATCTGGAAGTTACTCACCACTCTGATCATCACTTCCCCTGACTGAAACTGCCAAAGCTAAAACTGCCAGTACCACGAAAAGGCGTGCGAACCCCGACATATTGTAGGAATCTGAGCACTGATGTCGCAGATCTGTGAGTGGCACGTTCTGTCGTCAGCCTTCAGGACTTGAAATCTGTTTCCTGCTTTCCGCGTTGACAAGGCACTTCCAGGTCACCGGCGAAAGTCAGCATCGGCGTTCTATATGTACCATACGTAGTCTACCTCCCCGTTCCAAGTCGGCCAGCGTGCAAAAACGGAAATAGCTGGGAGAGGGAGGTGATCTTACTGCGCATGTGCACTACGCCTAACCAGAATAAATTGTACATGGAGCCTGTGTATACACGAACAATGTTACAGGAGTGGATTGATCCGTGTTTTCTTGTAGTAGTTGAAGCCCACCCCACCGATAACTATCACTCCCAGCAAACTTCTCCTGGCGAGCAGACAGCAGCTGTCGTCTCCCATCTGTAGTGTGGCTAGCATTTCCTTTTGTTTGGGTCAGTGGTTTTCAACATTTTAGTCTGAATCCCTCGTGGTGATCAAAAAGAGCCACACCACGATTTGAGTGACCTCTTGAGAACTGTATACGTGTATAGAACCGGAAGATTTGTTACCGTGATAACAAGAGCCCTGTCTCGAACCGAATAATCCAGCCCAAACCCTCACACCGAATTTCTTTAATAACCATTTGAACTTTTTCTTCCTGTCAATGCCTAGGTATTAGAAGTGGTCTAGTCCCATCAAGTTTTACGACCAAAACTTTACATTCTGTCCTGATATTTCCCATGACTAACAATGATGATAATTTTTAATAATAACTAACTAACTAACTAGATGGCTTACCGAACCCGAAGGTTCATCACCGAATTAACCAAAGCCCTCCACCGGACCCTGTCCTGGGCCAACAAAATCCAGTTTCCTTCAACTCCTATCTCGGATAGATCCCGCCTGAGATTATCCTCCCATCTACGTCTAGGTCTCCCCAGCGGTCTCTTCCCTTCAGGTTTCCCAACCAGTACCCGGTGCACACCTCTTGTCCCATCCATGCGCGCTACATGTCCCGCCCATCTCACTCTTCTCGACTTAATCACCCTCACAATACTGGGGGAGCAGTACAGATTTTTAAGCTCGTCATTGTGCAGTTTTCTCCACGCCCCATCGTCTTCCCTCTTAGGCCCAAATATCCTCCTCAACACCCGATTCTCAAACACCTGCAATCTGTGTTCCTCCCTCTGAGTGAGAGACCATGTTTCGCACCCATACAAAACAACAGGCAAGATTATTGTTTTGTATACTTTAATTTTCAGGTTCTTAGAAATCAGACGGGAAGACAAAATATTTTGGACTGAGAAGTAGCAAGCATTTCCGGAATTTAGTCTCCTCCTAACTTCCTCACAAGTATCATTTTGATTTGTTATTGTTGTTCCCAAATATTTGAACTTTGTAACCCTTTCAAAGGATTTATTAGCTACCCTAAGATAATTTTGCCCGCCTGTCTTCTGATGACGAGATACTAACATGTACTTAGTTTTTTCTGAATTTACTTCCAGCCCCACTTGTCTACCAGCCTCTAGTAAAACTTCTGCGTTCCTCTTTATTGTATTTATATCGTCCCCCAATAAATTAACATCATCAGCATATGCCAATAGCTGATGTGTCCCGTTCAATTGCAAACCCTCCTGCCTACCTTGGACCTTCCTGATGGCGTATTCTAGCGCAAAGTTAAAGAGCAAGGGAGACAAAGCATCTCCTTGTTTTAGACCGTTCTTGATGAGGAATGTCTCAGATACATATTTACCTACTCGAATTTTGCTGCAGGTTTCATTTAAGCACATTTTTATTAGACCCACTAGCTTCTTTGGTATACCAAATTCAATAAGAATATTATATAGCACTTCTCTCTTCACAGAGTCATAGGCTTTTTTGAAATCTATAAATAACTGATGTACAGTCCCACCGAACTCCCATTTTTTCTCTAGTATCTGACGAATGCAAAAGATCTGATCAATCGTTGATCTGTTTCGTCTGAACCCACACTGATGATCCCCAATAGTTTCATTCGCATATGGGGTTAATCTTGCCAAAAGAATGTTGGATAGAATTTTGTATGAGGTTGATAGCAGCGATATTCCTCGGTAATTACCACACTCAGTCTTGTCCCCCTTCTTATAAATAGGAATAATTATGGATTCCTTCCATTGATGTGGCATCTCTTCCTTATCCCAAATTAACTGAATAAGCTTATGGATCCTCATATGCAACCCTTTGCCACCTGCTTTAATTAATTCGGCCGGAATCTGATCAATTCCTGGAGATTTATAACTTTTCAACTTCCCAATGGCTAGTTCCACTTCATCTAAGCTAGGTTCTGGCACCAACAGTTCAGCTGTATGCATTTTAATCTGTCTAATATCACCAGTATTATGAACATTTAAGAGCTCGCTAAAGAAATTTTTCCACCTATTCACAATTTTTATTGGATCTGCAAGCAAATTGCCACTATCATCCTTTACCAAATTAGTCTGGGGTTGATATCCTTTCTTAAAGTTATTAATGCCTCTGTACAGGTCTCTGATGTTTTTTTCCTTATTATTTGTCTCAAGTTCAGCAATTTTGCCCTTCAGGTATTCCCTTTTCTTAGTCCTAAAGGTTCTACTAGCCTCACGTCTCACGTTACATAGATTATCCGCATTTGTTTTGTTTGGGTTCTGCAACCATTGAAATTTTGTTTGCTTCCTTCGATCTATTAATTTTGAACATTCTTCATCAAACCACGGTTTATTTTGCTTTCTCCTGTAGTATCCTAGTTTCTCTTTTGCTGAAATTTTGATGCAGTTTCTGACATTTTCCCACTCCCTGTTGATGTCCACACTTTCATTATCCTCATTTGTCTCTAAAATTTGAAACCTATTCGAAATTTCAACTTGATATTGTTCCTTTGCCTCTCCCTCACTTAATTTTTTCAAATCAAATCTTTCTGTGTCAAAATTTTGTTTAGTTCGTCTACTTACTGAAAGCCGCTCCCTCACTTTTGCTACCACCAGATAATGATCAGTGTCGCAATCTGCTCCTCTGAATGATCTCACATCAATTACATTTGTCTGCCTTCTCTTATCTACTAAAACATGATCTATTTGATTGTGTGTTCTGCCATCTGGGGAAGTCCAAGTGTATTTATGAACATCACGGTGTGGAAATTTTGTACTTTTTACAATTAAATCTTTTGACGTAGCGAAGGTCACTGCTCTGACGCCATTATCATTACTAAGTGCATGGAGACTCTCGCTGCCTATTGTGGGTTTGAAGACATCCTCCCTCCCAATTTTTGCATTGAAATCTCCTAGCAGAATTTTCATGTGATACTTGCCAAATGTATCAAATACTGATTCCAATTCTTCATAAAAGCTATCCTTGATATCATCGCTTTTGTCTTCAGTTGGGGCATGAACATTAAGGACAATGATGTCGCACCAACGTCCTTCCAAAATTACGTAAGACAACCTGTCACTAACAAATTCTACTCTCTTAACTGCTGCCCTAATTCTGCTATGAACAAAAAAACCCGTCCCTAGCTGATGATTGTCATTCCCCTTTCCATAGAAAAATGTAAAATTGTCCACTGGGATCGTGCCCTCCCCCTCCCATCGCACTTCCTGCACTGCCACTAAGTCTAACTTATAATTCCCTAATTCCCTACACACTGATTTCAGTGCCCCAGCCCTATAGAGGCTCCTAATGTTCCAGGTACCAAATCTCATGTCCTTTTTCAATTGCCGTGGTCGTGCCAAAGAGTCCGTCCTGATCCGAGGCTTGGTTGATTTTTTCGTAACACATATTTTTTTTAAAGGTGAAAGGTTGTTAGCCCTACACCCAACCCCCAACCTGGAGGACCAGGGTATCACTCTTAGTCTAGCGCATCTCCTTAGACCTGTCCGGCTTGGGTGACCCTACCATGAGCCGAAGCTCAGGCCGGCATAGCCCTAAGGGTCATTTGAGCACGCAAGCCTCCTCACCCGGCAGATTGCCTTCGACAAGGTGGTGATACCTTCGAGAATGCTAAAAATCCATGGACAGCATCACCCACGAGGAACAGAGAGTAAAACAGTAAAGAATATTCATTGATACAAATTGTAAGTGCACACCAACATAAAACAAATTCAGCACTGCTACAAACATTTAACAAATTCAATAAACTGTTTCAAAGTGAAACAAAGCAAATAAAAAACATAATAGCTCACAATATAAAATGAAAATTGGAAGAAAAAAGGGTGCAAGGACAATTTGCTTAGATATAAAATTGGTGTGTATATGACTCGTGTTTGCAGACATTCCGGGAGAAAGAGAAAGGAAAGCTGTGGCAGTTCAGGATCAGGAAATTAGCACGATCTACTTTAAGAGAAAATGTTGAAAGGAGATACTTAAAGTACGGAATATGAAGAAATTACTGACCACCTGACATCAGGATGTCCCATTCTGGCATTGAATAAATACATAATAAAGTCTGTACACACTGACATTATTATATTACTAAATACGCAAAACATTAGGCACTGTAACAAAAGAAAACTGGTACTCTCACACGTAAGCCAGTATGTGAACATGAAGATATAACAGTACTGTGGAATCAAGGGGTACTAACAGATAAAATGGTTCTGGCAAATAGGCCAGACATAATAATTTAAAACAAGCAAGATAAAATTTGCTTACTGATAGATGTAACAATACCATTGGACAGTAATGTAATAGAGAACGACAATTAAAATTCAAAAATTTAAGTATAGAAATTCAGCAAATGTGAAATATGAAATGTTTTGTCATACTGGTAATCAATGCAGCAGCAGGAATTGTATCTAAAAGACTAACAAAATCCAGAAATAATGCAAGGAGAGCATTCAATAGATTCCCTACAAAAATATTTTGTGTTCTTTGTGTTTTAGCATCAGCTAAAAACACATTGGCCTGTACATCTTTCTGTCATGTATTCCATTGCACCATTACAACAATCTTTGATCACAATATTAAAATAACCTAGGATTATAATGTTGTCATAATGACATTTGAAGCCATTTTTGCATTTGTAATTCCCTTGTTTGCCCTGCTGACATCATTACCTTTTCAGTCTTATTTATATGTTATTCACGCTTCAGCAGAAACAAAGAACACATTATGTTTGGCAAAACATAACCGTGTTTTCATCTAATAGTACACTAGTATTTTTCATAACTTATTCAATCCAGGGTCTGCTCTACCTCAAAATTTACTCACTCTGATGTACATTAGCATCTTCTAAAATGGATGCTCATGGCCGAATTCATTTGTGTTTTGCTCCCGTCTTCATGTTAGTCTACTTTACCTTCTTAAGGAAAAATAAACAGCTTTACAGCACATCATAACGCTGATTGTGGATGCATCTCCTTTCATATTATTCATGGCGTTTCACAACTTGTCTGTCACACACAGATGGGGTGATTGGGAGGTAATTTCAAGCAAAACATGATACATCAATTTTATTTTCAACCATTCTGGAGCTACAGACATTTAAGATGTGCAAACAACAAAAACCTACTTGCATGTACTTCAACACGTGACAACACTCGTGAAAGAGCATTTATCAACATCAATTCTCAGTAGATGTTTGGTGTGTGGTGTGGTATGACTGCAGATCAATTGATTTGACCATTTGTGTTGAACCAATGTTTAACTTCTGATAATTATCTGAACTTCCTGACCTATGAAGTCACTTCTAATGGAGCATATGCCTCGGGAGACAATGCACAGGACCTTCTATCAGCAAAATGGTGTGCCTCCATACACAGGTCAAATTATGGCTTACATGAATCAGTGTTACAAAAATAACTGGATTGGTTACTATCATCCACAACACCTTGGCTGCCAAGATCTGCTTAGTTTCATTTTATGGGATCTAATGTAGGAGAGGGCCAAAGTACGACAGCAAAACCGCAGCATCGGAATATGGATGCTACCGTTTAACATGAGAACACCCCAAAATGATTCATGAAATGGGACTTTGCAATCTGCACTGAAATCTGTGGCAGACATTTTGAATATATATAAGATGTTATTTCATAAGATGTATCAATAAATTTGTCAGATTAATACTCCCATTTATTTCTCACTGCATGCACTTTTAAACCACCACAGCTTTGCAATGGCTAAAAAGAAGATCAATGTTGTATTATCATTTTTACTCAGATCAACCCCTACCATGATGTATTGCAGACCAATTGTGAAACACCCTGTACACTGAACACACAACAAATCATATCAATATCGGCACATAACAGTCTGTAGATCTTGCAATGGAAAAGGTAAAATCACTTATTTTTAAATGAAATTCCTAGACTTTCTTCTTGGTCAAGTGTACAATTTCACAATTTCCAAGATCTGTGCCACTTATTTTTATTTCATTCTGAGGCACTGAAGTTGAGCAAATACGATTCATACCATTTGCATTACCTTGCTAATTTATAAAGCACAAAAAGCATTAACACTCACATTACTAATTAGTTTCTGCCTCACAAAAAACTCTTATCTTCCCACAACTGTGTTAAATATATGAAGTTTTTTTTGGAACTACATTCCTCATTTAAATAAACATAGTAATGATAAAAATGATGTTCTGACACATCAGTTTTATTTATTCATGCTGAGAAGATACGGAAATTCAGAACAGCAATTAGTCAGAAGTTTTTTTCAGCTAAAATTTTTGCTTATAAAATGCAACTTTTGTGCTTGCATGAGTTAACAAAATACCAAGTTATATACATTCCAAAATGCATTTATTTTTAAAATAACATTTCATCACAGAAAGTCAGAAAATAAATATAGTTCTACTATACATGTCAAAATATATTAAATAACTTTCTCTCAACTACATGTTACAAAATCAGGTAACGGTGTAAAGGCCACTGCATGACTACAACCATAATTTCATGCCATGTGACATTTAATGCACAGACCATCTAAATGTAAGTCACAAGCACTGTACTCTGACTTGTTCAAAGACTTGGTAACTCAATGCAGACATTTAAAGAATGTAAATTGCTGGAATTGATTAAATAACGATATAACAGTGATGAAAAAGTTTCTAATATCAAATTCTGCCATGTTAACAAGTTAAGAAATGTACACACCTCATAAGAATTCAGGTGCATTCACTACAACCTAACCTCCAAAATGACCCCAGTGGTATCAGAGGTGTATGATAGCTAGAGATTCCACACTTAACAGTGATAACCAATGCAATCAAGGTCACGAAGGTAGCCTAGTGATTCACACTGAGTCACTTCTGTGCACAAAAATACAAAGTAAAGTGCCTGTTAATATTGCCTGATTTATAAAACAACTGGAATGTGTTGAAAAACTACAGTGAAAAAAAACTCCCTAGAATCAAATTTTGAGAAAACCAGTTTAGGTACTTGTGGGTTATCGGGACACATCGCTTTAAAAAACAGGTTAGGTTAGGTTAATGTGTGTGGATAAATGACATATACTTGGAAGTTATTATATTTTATTTCAATAAATGACAACTAACCTAACCTATTTTTAAAGCGATGTGTCCCGATAACCCACAAGTACCCCAGTTCATATGTTATTAAATATGCATTTACGAACATATGAATAGATGGATACACAGGTCAAAGCTAATAGCTGCATTTTTTAAACTTCTAGTTGTATATATGCCTAAAAACTGGTGTGCAGACAATAATTTTCACACAGTGACATAAGAGCATTAAGGGTAATTGCTAGTAACAAAAAATATACAATTTGAAATGGTGATGACAATTTACACATTGATGGTAATATAATTACACACCCAAAAATACAAGTCATTAACAAATGCTAAAATACTGTACTTGCATTCTTTTTAGTGTAGTAACAATTCTGCAGCTTCACATATCTGTATTTTCCATAATTACAGTACAGGCATACCTCAGAGATATTGCAGGTTCGGTTCCAGACCACCGCAATAAAGCAAGTCAAACAAATGTTTTGGTTTCCCAGTGCATATAAAAGTTATGTTTACACTATACTGTAGTCTATTGAGTGTGCGATAGCATCATGTCTAAAAAACAATGCGAGAACATTGCAAGAATTACCAAAATGTGTCACAGAGACACGAAGTGAGCACATGCTGTTGGAAAAATGGTGCCGATATACTTGCTCGACACAGGGTTGCCACAAACCTTGAATTTGTAAAAAATGCAATATCTGCGAAGCGAAATAAAACGAGGTATGCCTATTTTTATGCTATCATCAGAATTCACATCTATCTTTGTAAATCTTGACAGAGCTAAAGATGCCTCTGAATTGATATCTGCTTTGTACTTCAAATCTGTTTAAGGTGGACAAAATACTCCACAGTATTCTATCCTATTTTTAAAATCTGCTTCTGTTTTACATTTTAATTCTAAACGTGCCTCCATTCCATCACTTGAAGGTACAATTTTTTCAAGCAGTTTATTACTGTTTTATAATCTGCTTCAATTTCAATACATTCTGAACCTATTTTCTTTGGAATTAGTTTCTGCCACATAAAAATCGGCTGAAGGATCCTTTCTTCTCACACTTCTGTGTCACTGCATAAGGAATCTGCAGCAAGACCCACAAGCAAATTTCTATTATCTCTGAAATCTTCAGCTACATCACTGCACTTGGACAATAAAGTTTCTGCTGATAAAGCCTCCAATCTTCTCATTATTTCATCAGACCTATTAGAGTCCCTTGTAATTTCCACAGTTTTAACAATGTTCTAAAAACTCCTCATACATTCCTCCAACACTAACATCTCTGGAGAAGGGTGACTCATCACAAAAACTACTTTCATTACAGTAATGAGGACATCGTGATACCCAGGGCACAACTTTAGATGACTCAAATGTATGATGATGTGATTTACTACACGCTGTATGTGCCTCAAATTCCGCAATGCTAATCATTGGTTGTGATGGAAATGACGGAAAATTTAAATTATGTTGTAATTTGCCAATAGCTTCCAATTGTGCAATACTAATCATTGGCCATGACGGAAATGACGGAAAGCTTTCTAGTGGTAAACTTCTTATTTGCATCGTTCTGTCTTCATCGTCTGTCAAAGTTTTCAGCAGTTTTTTTCGCTTTTTAAGCGGTAATGACTTATCCAAATCTGGCTTGTGTTCTGACTCAAATTCTATGGCATCTGTAGATTGTAAATCTATACTATTATATGTTGTATCCTTCAATGATGTCTTCAGCCTAATAAACAGATCTTCATTATCAGGTTTCACAGTTTCTCTCTGTGCTAAAGATACTTCAATTCTCCTTAGAAGTTCTTCCTCTCGGAATTTCATTGACTTAGCTTCTGTTAAAGATCTTTCAATTTTCTTCAGAAGTTCTTCTTCGCGATACTTCAATGATTCTGTTTCTGTTAAAGACTTTTCAATTTTCTTAAAAAGTTCTTCTTTTTGATACTTCAATGTTTCTCTTTCTGTTAAAGACTCTTCAATTCTCCTCAACAGTTCTTCTTCACAAGACTTTAAGGTTTTAGTTCCTGGTACAATTCCTTCCTGAGGCAACACTGCTGGGGGGCTGATGGACATGGCCGGGTATGTGACTGGTACAGTACGTTGAAGCACATGAACATCTTCACAGAGTCGCTCAGTATAAAACCCAGACGAACTATCACTTGCCTCAAAGCTGTAATGATGTGGGATATCTGTGTTTGGCTCCAAATAACTATCAATTCTTCCACCACTGTTGATCGAGAGTGACGTAGAAGACCACGAATGTGCAGAAGTATCATCTCTACAAGAGTCATCATTTGATAATCCCATGGATATTGATGACAGGGCATATCTTGAATCTGCTGAAAACCTGATTGACCCTGAATCAGATACTTCTTTATGAGACAATCTGTCTGCATCACCTACCATTCCACAATTTCTTGTATTATACAAAATCTCATCTTTTAAATGATAATTTTTCAAATCTGGTGAACATTCTCTTTCACCCATTTCATTAGACAACAAACTATCTAAAGATTCTTCAGTCGATGCAGATGTTAAACTATGAGAAATGAATCTTCTCTCTCTGATTCTGGAATGAAGGCCCAAATGTTTCTGAATCTCCATCAGACAATTTCCTCTACTTTCATCCAACGAATAAGCAGTGCCACTGAAACTGGTATTCTCATTAGCAGCTACAATGGGAGAATTTTCAAAGCGATTTGCTACATTCATGGGACCTGTAAAATTACAGCCATTCTCCTTGCAGTATTGATTCTCAGACCTTGAGTAATCATGCAAAACAATTTTGTTGACATTGTTTGAGAAGGTTTTATTATCAAAAGGCTGATTAGATAAGCTTTCTTGCTCCTTTAAAAGAATATCATCACCTGCAACACTAGAACTAGGACCCTCGCTATTTTCTACAAGGTCAACACTCTTCCTATCTTGTTGTTCTATTTTGTGACTAACATTTGCTAAGCTATCAACTGGTTCAGTTTTCAGGCTGAAGGTTTCATTAATTACATTACTGGCACAGATGTTACTGTCATTAACATCACATTCACATTCTTCTTTGATAACATCATGCAAATGTGTGTTTTTAGGATAGCTTACACAATTCAAATTGTTCTGCTGTGATTTCCAACTTTCAGTTTCACAAATTTCAAGTTTGACTAAGCTATCAGCTCCATCTGCATGAACACTGTCCAAAACATCCAGAGATGCAGGTGACACACATATTTTTGAGCAAAATATGTCACTGTTGGCCACATTTACTTGATCTGAAGCATATGAAATTTCTGAACATGTCATGTCTGTTTTTTCCTTACTAACCACTGAAGATTCAACTAATGGCGACGTGCATTCTTTCAAAACTTGTTCTACTTTTGACTGAACAGCTTCACTCATAATCATATTTACATTTGTCGCTATAACAGCTCTACAAATTTCCTGAAGTTTCATTACCACCTGATGCACTAATGGCTCAGAATTCCAGTTATTTATTTGTGAGTGAACACCATCTGGTGGTTTTTTTCTCTGCTGACGCAATGCTTCAGCATGAGTAAACCTCCTTCTCTTTACTTTGCGCTTACGCTGTGGTCCCGCCATTAAAGCACCTGTGTTTCATATGCAAATACCTCAACTTATTACAGTTTACTGTATCCTCTGCATACTGTACTTACACTAGCTCTGCTATGCTGCTTGTTACTTTCCAACATTACAATCGGGTTTCCTTGACTTTCTGTACAAACTATTTATCCTTACTGATCCTGTTGATCAATACACTTGTATAATGATTATTACCGCCAGACACCTGAAATCACAGAACTGTATTGTAAATCTGTGGCTGTAATCATAAAATGAGCTTATGATGTGAAATTGAACCAAGTACACACAATTACTTTCAGTAAAACAATACCAAACCCATGCTTATTTGCCTTTCTGAAAGCAAAGCAAATATCAGTTATGAATGTGTTCCTCCCAAACAAACAATTCCATAAATGTTTATGTTTCTAAAATTAGAAATGTCCTTGAAAGGATTTAATTTACAATAATTTTTAAAAATTTCGCAACAATGCAATGACAGTACTAAAAGGCCTTTCAGAAAATGTTTTCCAACAATGTTTCCTGGCATAGCAGAGATTACAGAATTCATATACACAGCCAGAAGGTGAACACACTCATTAAAGGTCAGACAGAATGTCTTTCACACAAATCTGTCTAGTTATTTCTCAGACCTCCCATTTATATATATAAATACCACGCGTTTCCTCAAAGTTGGTCTTCCGGCCAACATCTTCACTACCATGACAATCTCAGATCATATTGTGTAGTGTCTTCCTAAGGGTGTTAAATTGATCTTTGCTTACCACTGCAGCCTCTATTTATTCCAAAGTCCTAGCAGTTTTTAATTTTGTAGTCTTCCATTGGACAAAGATTTTACAATGGTTTCAGATAAAAGAAGGCCATATAATTAAATAAAGGACCCTTCAACACCCCCCCCCCACCCCCAATGCACATCCATGACAAACAGACTTTTGTCAAGGATTTCTTACAGTGCGAACACAAAGCAACTAATTCACTAGACAGCTATTCCAAACAATCATTCATATTTTTAGAAACGACAGCTGGCAGAAGACAACTTTTAAATCGTGGAAATGGTCACACGTGATTAAGCAGGGCAGTAATGTCATTGCCACGACGATTCACTCAACTACTCCTTTGTGTCATTTTGAGCGTAATATGGTGAAAACAGAATCAACACTAATTACCTCTACAGAGTAGCTCTTTCTGCTATACTGTTAAGCCTGTGTACAAGTCACGATTAATTCCCGAGTACATAAAAAACTGCAGACCAATAATTTCATACTTTCATTCTTTCCTAGTCTCCTATGTTGAGTGAAATATGTTAAATGAAGGTTTATTCTGCAAAGTCCTGAAGTCAACAGAGAATTATACACAGTATGAGTGTCCAACGCCTTCAAATATTTTATGCTAAGCAGTCACACAAACCCCACCAAAGTCTCTCATGTTGATCTTTTTTCAAGTGCTTCATATTGAAATACAGGGCTACCACAATGCATCACAATGTATACTGTAAACTAACCAACTAAGAGCAAGTAGCTAGTGTCATTGCATGCAGCCCTTGTACAAACACTACAACAGAGTAGTCACATTCAGAAATGCAGTAAAGCACAACACATTTTGAAAAAATAAAAGAAAGATGGCATTTCTTGGCATGTATAACCTATGAACACAACCAGTTCAATCAAATGTTTGCTGAAGGACAACAAAAAGGCTGATGTTTTTAAATAAGAGGACATAAATATTGTTGGCTGAAACTGCATAACAAGAAATTCTAAGGGACTGAACATTCACCATAAGCAGGGGCTGTGCATGCATGCATGTGCGTGTGTGTTTATCAACCAACCTCATATCATCTTCATTAGGACTGACATCAGTGCAGTTGTTTTATGTCATGGAAACTGGTCACTTCTTTTCCGATTTCAGAATAAAATTTTGTATGCATTTCTAAGATCTCGACATATATTACATGTTCTGCGCATATCATTCTCTTGACTTTTCCTCATAATAATATTCAGTGAACAGTACAAATTATCAAATTCCATATTATATAAAACTGATCAGTAACCTACCTAACAAAACAATTAAAAATGTTTACAAAAGTAGCCACTTTTAATTACATACATTTTTATTTTCTTGTCTGAAATGGTTCAACATATACTGTGTCTACAAACTATGGCTGCAGATTCTAAGCTACTAACTACCAACACTACACAGAACTGATAAAACCAAAACAAGAATGAACAGCGGATCAACATAACCTGAACTTTTACTGAAATGACCAGGCTTGTTAAACAGTGTTCCTGAAACACATGGTACTTCAGAATGTGTTCTGTACACAAAATAAAAAAGTAAATGCAAACATGGATCCTTACAAACATTGTTTTCAAGCTATGGTCAGCAAGATTACCTGATTTAAACCTGCTAGATTCTTATTTATGAGGCCATCAAACAAGTACTGTGTATGCTATGGCAGTTAAAGATGAAGCAGAATTACAACACGAATGATTGATGTGAATTAATACGTAGCATGCCTAGAATTTTTTGGCGATAATTCGTAATGAAACAGACACAATGTGTGGAAGCACAAGAATAACAGAACTCGTCCCTAAAATATTTTCTTTCTTGTTCTTTATTAAGAATATTATCAGAATTTTAATTAACGTGGTTCAATCAGGCCCTTTAGTATTATCCTATTATCACGATATTTGGTTCAATTACTGAAACTGAGATAATATAGAAGCCTAAAACTACTTACTTCTGTGTAGGAACATGCAATCTGTGCATGCGATATTTAGTAAGTTACATGGCAATCGTGCATGACACGTACATCAAAATTCTTAATTGTTAAAACCTTTAGTTACGATGACACATTCCACACATGACAAATTCAGTCCAGACAATATCTACCAGATGTTTCGTTCGACATATATAACCTTCTCATCACGCAGAAAGCCATTACACACATTCAATTTCTCACGTCTTCTAAAACACCACATTACAATCATCGTAATTCCCTCAACACCAACATCATCTAACAAAATTTCTCACTGCATATAAATTAGCGTGTTAGTCATGATGTATCGAATATTTCGGGATTATTGATGATGCTACATTTTAGTAGCTTAAAGGCGATTTTATATTACTACCCTTCGTGTATGCTTTCACGAGGTTTTATAAAAGCAATGTTTACATTTCTTAAAAAGTATATTAACATGGTGCCCAATGCCCTAGGGCTCCCATTTAATTTGAAAGTTACACACACTTTCTCTAACCTATAAAAATTGGTTTGCAAGTAAAACCTCCTCGTTAAATAACAATTACGATTACTACCATTTTAATGCTACTGAGGTAAGAAAACCAAGCTCGCAAATAACATTATTTGGTGTTGAGTGATAATATTGTCACACCAAGCCCCAACAGATCTGTGGTCTGACGTTTCACTGACTGTAGTATGAGTAGAACTGGTTATTTTTCCTTGGGAACAAGACAACAATCCTCAGCAAATGGTGCCAGGGTCCTCTCCAAAGATGGGCGGACAGAAATCTCAAACATACTGTCTCCATCTTCAGGGCTGAACATGCGGACAGTATGTTTCTTTAAAATGGCATCTACCTATAAACCAGAAGGCCAACATTCACATTCTCACTGCCATGAGAACTACAATCTCACACAGAAATACGAGAATTTCCAGGACATTAACATCAAAGGTCTCTGAAGATTATAAATTTTCATAAATGTTAAAATATAACATCTGATTTTGAACTTTTTAATTGAATTTTAATACACTAAACTTTCTAACATGATAGGCACACTAACAAGCAAAAGTTCCAGAAAATGTTCCTTTTATTGTGTATGATTAATACAAGACTACAGTACATAACAGTAACAACTGATTTTCTCTTCCCTATTTCAATCAAAATGGAATTTTTCTCCAGTGCTCTTTCAGATCTACAGCCACCTAGCAGTCAGTGTGAAAATGACAACTTGCTTCGATCAAGTGCAAGGCTAAGAATGCATGCCCTCATAATCTTCCTTTATGTCAAAGTGCCAGTACATGAAATATAAACATTTAATCATGATACTGATTCATGAATAAGATAATAGCAGCTGAATTATCAAACATAATTCTAATTCTTTGCAAATGGGGTGTAGCAATGAATTACAGATGAATAATGAAATTAATATACATCTCTGTTTATTTGAGCTACATGTCTTTAAAACCTTACGACTCCAACACACAGAGAACTTCTAATAATAATGTGGTAGAACAAAATGTTAATGCAAATCAAATGTAATATACAAAAGAAAATGCATGGACAATTCCAACACACCATAGAGAATACACAGCTTAAGAAGCATTATCATGTATTTTTTTAAACACATTACTAGTTCTCAGAAGCTGTTATCAAATTAATTGAATAGATAGGCCCTTGCATGTTCCATTATAACATAGCAACATGCATAATGCAGAATATAATTAAAATATATGTTCAACAGGTCATTGGAATAAGTTTCTCTTATGTACTTCTACATCAGCTTGAAAATAAGTTACATGTACATCTGGGTCACTAATTTTTAAGCATTACTTATTCAGATGCATTTCCAAGAACCCTGGAAACAGCATACAGTATATACGTAAACATGTTTTGTAACAATTATTAGCTTCCTTACAGAAAATTATATATCTCCACTTAACCTTTAAATAGCCAGTCAGTCAACACATTAACAGAATTTAAAAAGTGATCCTTCACCAACAGTGGTTTTACCAACTAAGAATTCCCAGTGTTCCATTCATATTCACTTTTGCCAACTACAGTATTTAATTTTATTTCCTCATGGTTTGCAGCTTTTTTATACATCTAATATGTATTTTTGTTTTTAGTAAGTAGGCAACTTGGTTAATCTTTGACAAGGATTAACAGCAGCCACAGTTTCCCACTTTCACACAAAGCTTTCATCTTGCCAACCACAATGTTTTTTCAGGAAAATAAACCTCATGGTTGGTGATGGATTGCTGTATTTAAAATGTGGTCATGTCAGAATATGACCACTTACCAACAGCAAATTATTTACAGTTTTACCAACATTTTCAGAAAAGCAAAATTCAATTATTAACCCTAATAGAGAATTTAAAGGTACAATATACATATGTTTAAAAATGTAGAATAATGCTGGATTGCAAGGGTTGGCTAACAAACTCCAAATTCCATTCTGTGTTTTGATTTTTGTTTCATATTTCTGAAACAGATAATGTCAAACTGGCCATTTTACTGAACGTTTTCATAACAATAGCAGGACATGCCCAACAGTTAAGGATAAATTGAATTTACTTTATAAAGCAGTATTTTGGATATTAGAACAAATAAAATATTATCAGTATCATGCCGAGATTTAAACTTTAACATCATGGGATGCACTGTGAAATATTCAGAAACCCAGTTTCATTTCTTGACTCTTAGACAAATTAATTCACATAAGCAGCAGTCAAGGAACAAAAACTGTGTATGCTGTTGAATATTTTAGAAGCCCGAAGACTATATATTTCAAATTAAGTGAAACATAAACTTTAAAATCTGAGAGTTCTTTTTTGACAACCCTGCATTAGTATATGTTCTTTATATATATATAACATGCAGAATTATTTCAACTTATTTCACATGTACATCAAAAAAAAATTATACTGTTGAGGATATTTTGGACATTATGAAATGTGATAATGATGAACTTATGGCACAAATCTGCTAAGAAATAAAGAATACTGCACATATTAACACATTTATCCATTATACAAGAGATTTAAACTGTCTTAATATTCAATATTTCTAACAAAGCAATTAATAAGCCAAGTAGAATAATGTTTAATGGCTATCATTCTAAGTAGTTTTAAAACACAGTATTCACTGCAGATTGTATGGAATGAAATTCATACGCTTCGCACAATGGAGCCCATCTATAGATTGCAGCAGTCTGGATTTTAAGAAGTAACAAACTAAGATGAACTATGAGTGGTACAGGAGTTATAGTGACACAGAGAAGTAAATTATTAATAATTTGACCAAATACAGGTTGGAAGGTATAGATATTAGATTTTCATACCACCATTCTGATAACAATTTTCATTTTATGTTACAATTAATATCCAAAATATGTTGGTATTTATTTTCCAAAGACTACTTAAAATTATAAATTCTATCCATATTTACTGTTTAACATACAAGTACTTACTTCTTGGTACGTAATATCAGCACTCAGATAGGGCAGATTTCAAGTCACTAACAAACTGTCAGATTTAGTGTTAGTATTTACATTCAGTCTCAACAGTGCATGTCTCAGTGTTTTACGCTTACTACAATGCACTGTCAGCCTAATCAAATCCACAAATGTTACTGTGTGGTTTGTTCCTAAAATTACTCTGGAACCTTTAATTCATTTGTTAGAAACTTTTGTATAAATTAAATCACCTGGTTTACGTTGGATAAAAAAGGGGGAACTCTAGTATGCGTTAACTTCCATGTCCAACAAATTAAATTACACAGCATAAACCAAACATCAAGTGTTTAGGCTTATCACAGCTTGTTCACCCAACAAAACAAAACAGCACTTTTCTAAAAAAAAGTTTGGAACCAGGTAAAATGGTCTCATATGATATCCTAAATTCATCAACTTAAAAATTGTATTTTTTTTCTAATTTCTCAATTATAATAAAGTACTCATAACTTAATTTCCCACATCCATTTCAGACACAAGATTATGACTATGGAAACTGATATGAGTGTTAAATGTGGTTCTATTTTTCCCACAAGCTTGTGATCCATTTCTGTGGCAGAATGTTCACTGAGAGAACTGGTATTTCAGAGACCTCCACATTCATTCAGAAGTGTTCAAATATTCCAACAGTTAAATGTTATCATAAATGATTACAAAGAACATGCCCTGGTCTTTACAACTGTAATATGAGCCTAAAAGGGATGTTACATACATAAGCATGATACAAATTATATTTGTTCTGAACAAGACAGCAATGTTCAGTCTTATATTTGTATCTTGACAGAAAAAGTGTAAATTCAATATTGTATCTGCATTTCCAAAGACCTGTGAAATGAGATATGAAATTGTTATTTCTTAATTGTTACTCAAAGTTTATGCTGTCTACCCAGTGAAATAATCTACTTTTCAAAAAGACACTAATTTAGCGCAAATCACAGTACACATCACCATATTACTGTATCATCAAATAACTTGGCATGTGGGTGACATCAAAATTCAATGAAATTAATTTAGTTATTTCAAACAGAATCAATATAAAATCCACTGGAGAACTTAAATAAAACAGATTTGATTCACTTATCTTGCCAACAAGCAAAGGCATTTTATTTTATTGATTATTTTGACTGCAATAAGAAGAGTTCAGAACTGCAGGTCATGCAAACATACTGAAGAACTTAAATATTTATATTATTGCACAATCCACACAAGAATACTATACTAATAAAAATTAAATGAAGTATAAATGAAACATTACAGAGTAGCAAAATGAATCCAAGTCTTGAGGTAAATTAAATTTGTGAACATTGAGATATAACATGGCACCACAACATGCCAATGGTCTTAATATCTGCAACACTATAATGATGATGATGATATAAAATGTAAGCAGAATATGACCTCTATCTGCACTGTGCAGAAGTAGCAGGAAGATCTGTAAACTGTCCGGAGTTTTCTCCACAAGAAGCAGCTACTTTTCAGTGGCATTTAATAAGCTCTTCTGTAAATTTACAAAATTGTCTTCAGCTCATAACAATGGGATATAGGATTACATCTTAATTTTAATTATTACTTCACAAACACTACTCAGTCTTCAAAATGTTTTAAATTTGTTGATATTTTCGTTATTAGTCTATTACTTTATTGATTACTGGCTCCTTATTCCTTTAAACCCAGTATGGGCAATCCCTGGCCTATAGGACCGATGTGGCTTGCAACACTTTCTCATTCAGCGCATTTAAGGTTTTACACTTTTAACACTACACTAGCCTCAATTTCGACTTTTTTTTAACTACAAGTAATAAATAATTTATGTGATATGTAATATCATGGCCCACAGAGATGAAGATGAAACTAGACCTGGCTGAAGGCTGCTAAAATGCTAAAGATAATAAATCTCATTTAGAAATACTAATTTTCACATCTGAATGCACATGAAATAAGAAAGCTCATTTTTCAGTCCATACTTATAAGCTCCTTTTCAGACACCTGTAACAGCACCTTCCCATGAACAAAGACATCTTGCTCATCTACACATTCCTTCTCAGTTCTACAATACAGTAATGGGGGAAGCTCACATACACTACATAACCTCACTCACTGTCAAATGCCACTACTGCACATGAAATGAAATTGTTATTTTCAAATAAATATGTGCTTCTTCAGATGCCTTCCCAGTCATGAAAGTGAACTAGATGGCTATTCTGTAACCCTCCCCCTCATGCATCATGTGGCAGACACAAAAATTCATTCTGCAGAACTCCCAAAACTTTCCAAGCGCCTGTGAAGGAACATGTAAAGAGGGGCTCAAAAATTGAAACTAAACATCTATAATGTTTCAACAATGGAAGTCATGGGTTACCATTGAAATAAAAAAACAAATGCCATAATTTATTTTTAGCCACGAAACTTTTGAGAAGGGAAATGTGAATGCAAACAAAAGTTGCTGAAGTTATTAGGATCCATGTTGAAGTGGCACACAGTCATATTTCATACCAGTGTTGCAGTATCATATGAGACCACACAATCCATTGGCAGGTCCAAACCTGCTTCTTTTGAGGTTAGAACTGAAGCAGTTAGTGCTTTCTTGTAATTTCCTGGTTTTCACTTACGTATTTCTCTTAGGGTTAACAACTGGGTCTGGTCTATTAGAATAACTATTATTTAATATACTTTCTTACAACTTCCAGTTCCTGTTTATAAATAACAATTCATATCTAATAATTCCACACCTAAATAATTAACGTTTACTTTTGTATATAAACAATTAAGGAAACATATATACAGTACAAGTAATATATTACAGTCACATACACCATAATTATAACTTACAGAGTTTCTTTTTTATACATCAATCAAATTAACTTCAATTAGAACAGTAACCTATTATCTCATGTCCTGAGTATCATTCACTTTCATCAAACTGGTAGCATAAAACACTAAATTTCAACAGTCAATAAATGAATGCATATTTTTATTCAGTTTTCCTTATTAGATACAATCCTAAATTAAAAATTAATGTCATTGAACTCTCTTCCCAAACTTGAACAAAGTATTACACATATGATTTCAAATTTGAAGCACAGTATAAATTATCACCGGAACAGGCTATATCTATTACTACTAATACAATCACAAGCTATTATTTGTAAGAGGAATGCATTTGAGTTCATGAAGCAAGTAGTTCGACTGACATTGTGATAATAAAAGACCATTCATCCCTCTTTTATTTGCTCAATTCACCCTCATAACTTAACTAGTGGGGTGCTTCTTGTAATAGCAGATCAAAGGCAGCAAATTAAGACCATGGACAAGATGTGGCCCTCAACAGAATTGTGACGATCCCACAACGTGGTGGAATTTAGAAATGACATTGGAAAAATATCTGGTCTAATAAGCAGATTCATTTCATAAGCGAACCCTGACTTGCCTAAAATTTGGCTTTCTTTTATTATCTGCCTAAAATATAGTCTGTCCATATTGTTATGCATGATAATATATATATATATATATATATATATATATATATATATATATATTAATAATAGTGTACTCATGTGTTACATACACCATACATCGCCATACATGGAACACTCAAGAATCAAAATACAAACTCAGGCATGAAGTGAAAGAACATGAAAAAGAAGTAGAACAAAATATTCCTTATTTATCTTAATATAATTTTTGTGTTATGTTCTCATGTATTGTTTTCACATCGAACATTACACTCGCATCAGACTTGGCCTATACCACTAGTATATGTTTCATCTCCAACTTATATATCCTCTTTGGTATTTCAAATACATGTGAGGTTATGGTAAGGATTATTATAATAATCAGTGTTTTATCTACTCACACTGTAAAAACTGCTCACTGACCTGCGATGCATCTCTCTTGTATCAGCAACAACAGATCTTATGTTCAGTTCTCACAGATACATCATATGATGGCTGAAGCAACTGTACTTATTAGAAAAATTAATCTATGCAAGCCTGATATTTAACTTGATCCGAAATGTTTATTGTACAAAATCCAACATAACGAATGACAGACCTACACTTCATAACTATGATCAAAATGTGCTTTGAATTAAGCATTCAAAACTGTATTAGATACTACTCACATTACAACTTTCTTCTCAAAGTTCCTACCAAGAGCAAATTCTCCAGATATGAATACATGGCTGAATGCAAGGAAAGTCATAACACCAAACAATAGGGGAGAAGAGTACAAACATACTGTTTAAAGTTAATCTAGTAATTCTCTAGCCATGCCATCTAGTTTGTTCCTGGACAAAAGAACGGCAAAAGCATTAAGCATGTAAACCAATTAAACAAATTTTAGAGTACTCAGAGCAAAAAATCAGAGCCAATGCTAAGTCAATGCAGCGTCTAAATTTTCCCATGTCAGAGTTATGTTGACAGAAATCTTTCCCACTCACACCCACTTATACAGAAATAGGTGGTTAAAAAGAGCTAAAGCATATAGTAGTACAACAAATTCTCAGTAAGAGGAAAGTGAAATATCAGCTCTGCCAAGCCAAGTAGAGAATTTCAAATTTTGTTTATACCCACTTTTCTCTATAATGGGGAGCATTGTGAATAAGTAACAGAAAATGTTATTTTCCATACAACGACTAAGTCTGGTTGTGAGAAATATACCATCAACAAAACTAACCGCCAATGTCAGGATCTGGAGGGGTCACAGCAGTGAAAATGTGGTGTGTGGTTTCCTGGGTTATGACGATGTAGTCTTTTATGCAGTTACCAACTTTTGGAGGACCCTAATACCTCCTTGAACCCTGATGACAGTGTCAAAATCAAGAAGACCACAATGTACAAACCATAAAATTTAAACATCATTTCTGGCATACATTACTGAAGTTGGTTCACCAAGTTCACTTTTAAACTAAGGGTTCTTATAGTTGAACAAAGCCAAAACATACAAAAGTCAATAGCAACCTATGCAATTAAAAATTTTATATCAACATATAACAAAGTTCTTTTGATAAACATTAAGATTTTTGTGTTAGCTAACATAAACATGAGTCAACCAATTTTAAAAATAGTCCATTTAGTTCAGTGCATACCAATGCTTTCAAACTGTAAGTAAAAAAGTAAAGCTGTCCCACTATACGCCATGTAGGCGCTTGGGGGGAGTGGGGGTAAAGCTCCTACACATTCTCAACCTCGGCTGTAGATAGGGGTGAGTGTAGTATCATGCCCCAGCTGTGCTTTACCCCTGGGAAAGGACACCAGTACCCATTTGACAGGAGGCTGGGTGGGCCCCAGAGATGGTCTGGAAGCAGAGGCAAGAGGAAAAATCCTCTGCCCCCATTGGGGATCTAACCCGTCATCCAGCCCATAGTCAGTCACTATACTGACTGAGCTACAGCTTTGCTCTACAGAATTGCTTGGTTTTGAATAGTTTCCGAGACATTTTTCTAATGATGAATTCTAACATGAACACCATCCTAAAAAGTAATATTCTAGAAAAATCACAGGCCCGCAAGTAGTTCTTTACAATGGATTTCTGGTCAAAGGAGTTGAAAACAAGAATTCAGAATATTTTCCAACTGATAACATATTTTCAGCAGGAACAGAAAATATCTTCATTTTCAACACCAGGATACCACAAAGCCAGTACTCTATGTCAGGCGATGTTCAAAATTAAGAACATGTTTCCTTTGTCATGAAAGTCACCATGTTTGACATCCTTCATATACCTCCAGCTTTCTGTTTTGCTTTTGTCTCTTTTGTTTGGGCCAAAAAGGGTTCAGTGGAGAGATCTTTGGAAAACACAGGTCCTATACTTTATACAAATTATGCAATAAAGACAAAATATTTGTTACCATTCAGCATCAACAGAGCACTGGCATAACACTCCTGATTAACCCCTCTGCTGGGGCTAATAAAAACTCAATTCAAAATTTGTAGTTTAACAGCATGAACTGTATTAACTTCACAATTTTCTAAGCACATCAATAAACATCTGCCATTTTTCAGAAATAGTTTAAACTGAATTATATTTTGTCTAGAATATATTACATAAAGCATTTGTATCTATCATTCGATTTCATCAACCTGTTTCTTCCATCATGGCATTCATGAAACATAAGTGATCTCTTCTAAGCGAATATATTTTAGACACTAAAAATACAAACAATTCCTCATTATATGAAACTCACTGACCCATATAAGGTGAAAACAAAGAAAGAAGAAGAAATTATGACAAAAATGAACATGCAAACATTGTTTAGAATAATTCAGCACACCTACAGTCCACTATTTCTAGATGTAACAGTGGAAGTATTAAGCATTCAGCCATGTGAAACAGTATTATCACATTCTTCAGTTCAATATAAATGTGAATACATAATCTACTTCCCTTCTTACCTGAACATAACATCAAATGTGTTATGCATAATACCCAACGTCACCTAATAACTTACGTCCACTAATGAAAACATCCAAAAACAAACAAAATGTTACTAGTGCAGACCAAATGTACCTCACCTACCAACAACTGTATATTCTGACTGTGATTGTTTAAACATCTAGCTTTACATTACATATTTATAGGTCTAGTTAAAATACCTTTAGTGTCATTTCGTTAATCATAGATTCATAAGTACGTTGACTGTAGCAATGGAAACAGCCAAAAATGGAAGCTGCACACTCGAAATACAAGCGATGATTATACTGAAACAAAATTGAGATGACATATTTAATGGAGTGAATAACAGCATGAAACCTGGAATCAGATAAAATCAAGAACCCAGATTGGGTGTGCTTGAGAAAAGGATGCTGAGAAAATTTGGACCTAAGTGCTATGAATAGGCAGTTAGAAAAAGATGTATAATGATGAACATAATGATTCGTGCTCCTCGCCAAGTACTGTTTGGGTGATCAAATCAAGCAGGATGTAATGGGTGGGACATGGGAGAGTCGACAGATGAGAGATACACATAATATTCTGATTAGAAAACCTGTACGGGAAAGATCAATTGGAGGACCCAGGATCAGACAGAAGGATATTAAAGTGAATCTTTGTAGTGTGTGGACATGAACTGTTGTTTCTGGCTTGTTCAGATTTGCCAGGGCTCTTCAAACAAGCCATGCTCCTCACTGATGGCAATTTTTAAAATATCTGTCACCAGGGAAGATCCCCTCCCTACATTGCCTAATATTAATAAACAGTGGTTTTGGGTAAACCCCCATATTTCCTTGGCCTACTTTATATATATACATACCCAGAGTTCTACATATGTTGCTCCGCAAGACTTAAGGAAGCTGAATCAAGACAGACGTGTGGTGGAATCTTATGAAAACAGTAATGAAAATTTTTGCTTCTACAAAAAGTAGATAATTTTTTGACTAGCTGGGTAACTATCAGCTTCTGAAAGACTCTACTCCATGGTCTTAACTAGAGTGAGACTCATTTCAAGGTTTCTGTTCTGAAAGGTTACAACAGCTGATGTGAGACGTTTTGACGTGAAATTTTTTCTCGCACAAACTCCTTCTGACATGCTTGAGGAAGTGTTTCTAAGAATTTCAGTTAAGATACTCGGCCTCTACATTCAATTTGTTTGAAACATAACAATTCTAAATGACTAGAATAGGTCTGTGTCCACAGATCAGGAATAATTATCTCTACCAAATCCAACAGAATAGGTGTCTCCCCACATTTAACTAGAAAGAGAGAAATCTATCATATAAAATGTAGTGATTTTTAAAATGTTTAAAACTTGAAAACATATTATTAGATAAAGTCCAAAAAAACATGGTAACATTATGGGCAATGTTTATATATAATCGGCTTTGATGTTCATTTATTTCAAAACTACTATTACAAGGCTGCAGATATCACGTTGCAGTAAATTTCTTTTTCCTTAAAATTCACAATACATAAAAAAATTTCAAATACCAGCTGCTGATCACTACATTTTTAAGTTATTTACAGATTTTCTGTATGAGTAATTTCTAACAAATATCAAGAAAGTTATATTTGAACTGCAGGCAAAATCAGATTTATATTTGACTGATACAAACCAAAATAAAATTCACTTGGCAATGCTTATTGTGGCCCATCCCTCACAAATATAAAATTTAATTAAAACCCATTCCTTAGTTTTGGAGATAAAACATGCAGGAGGATGGACAGAAAAGCTTCCTCCCCATTATGCGTTCATTTTATGTACACACCAAAGTCCATTCATGATCCACTATGTAACTTTAAACATTTCTCAATTAGTATTATTTAACTGTAGCATGATGCAGAAAAGGCATATTGCACAAAAACGAAATAAGAAATGCACACAAATTTTTATGGTAATCTTCAGAGTATGAGACACCTAGGGAGACAAAGGCATAGACAAATGTGAGAACAAAATCAACCTGTCAGGTCTCTCATTAAATAACAAACTGTCCCACATCAGGTATTTCTATCAAATTAATAAAAATCAGTATGTTAACTATACATTCAAGCTTAAACTATTTGCATCTGGACACTGTTGTTTTCAATGGTTACAAAAAGAAACCGTGATTTTAAATTTACATTTTCCACACCCACCTATAAGTTATGGAGTATAGTTAAATAACAGAAAAAATAACAAATGCAGTTTTTCATCTCTAAGTAATTAGGACAAAATAAGTGTTTATAACTTCAGCTTTCAGGGACAATCCACACTGAATGATGAAGGTTTTCCAACGATTCAGAAAATATCAGTTCCAGTTTTCATTGTTTGCCAAAATAGAAAACTTTCAACACTCAATGTGGCCTATTCCCAAAACATGAAGTTATATATTAAACTGCAGTTGCAAAAACTTA